>NC_052509.1:68413506-68436276 GCF_014356525.2 Nilaparvata lugens
GAGATAGCAGACCTCGTGTGTGTCCAGCGTTAATGTCCTGTCACCATCTGGCTTAGATTTTTGTTTATAAGTAGACTTGAGATGTGTGTGAACACTAGCGTCAGGTGATCAATCCTCACTACTGCCAGCTGTGCATATGCGACGCCAAAAATATGTCACAACCAGTACATAGATAGAGGAAGTTGTAATAAAGTTGTGAATATCCTAAAACTGCTTTGCCACTACCGAATATCTATGAATAAACTTATAAACTCATGAATAATGATCATTTTAGTGAGGATCACATTGCCTCTGATTTTGAATAATATTTTTTTTTCGTTAGGAACCATTAACGATGCATATAAAGTCAGCGATGCCTTTTGATCATTGGGAGATTGGTCTTTTTTGGAAAGACGTCCCTCAAGCTACTCCTCTGTATTCATTCTTGTATTTTCCAGATTCTTGAGAAATTTTCCGTATTCAAATATTGTTGTAGCAGCTTCAAAGATAATTATTATCAATTGATATTTAAATTCAGTTGAATTGTACAGTGAAGAGGAAATCATTTTGGTATTTTTAATGGAATTAGGCCTACACGGTTGAAACAGAGAATAATAGTGTAAGTGTTTGAAAAAGAATTTATCTTTAGTGATTGAGCATGATTGACTTTATAACTTGTGGTTAATGTCACTATTTTTTAATTATTGACTTCTAATTTAAAAACTAAACAAATTAGGACCCTACTAATGCTAAACTTTATTTCACGGACAAAAAAAGCCTAAATTATTACAAGCACTACCATAACTCCAATATAGTTTCAATAACCAGTTGATACCATCCTCGAATAAATATGGCCGGGAAGGGAGTCGTAAATAAGAGGTCAGTTGGACAGATTTGTGGGACACAGAGAGTACTTTTATCTTGTCCGCAAGCATCGTATTTAGCGGGTACTACGACCAGATAGCTGCTGTCTTCATATACAATCAGCTTGTTGTTGCCAACTCCCACACATAAATAAGATAAGTTGTGAAGAATTTTGTAAGTAACTAAAGAATTTATTGTGACTACCGTATTACATGTGACGCACAACAGCCACTCAAAGTTAATAATCAATAGATTGTAATAAAACCGATTTCGGAAGAAACATGAGCTTCTCTTGTGAATGACCTCTCGAACTAAGAATACCTCAATTGTGTTGAACCTTGTAACTTGGAATTTGGATTCAGTTTCAGTGTGAACTTCTATAGTAATTCACCACCAGTCTGAAGTAAATCCAATTGAGAAATAATGTTGAGACTGTCCAATGTATTGTAGTTATGAAAGGATACACTTCCCACATTGGGATATTTTGTCTCGGAAATGCTTGTGCTTTCTAGGGAAAAGTGATTTCTTGTGATAATAGTCTTGATTAATTGATTATCCTTCCTTATTAACAGTTATATTACATATTTCCATCTGTCTACTTCCAGTGTTCTTCATGTACATATTGTATGTATTTCACTTTTTGTGTAGTTGAGAATTATTATACTTGAGAAATATATATATAAATAAATAAATATAATTAATATATATGAGAAATATTGATAATTTCTAATTATCTAATTTCTAATCAGTGGTTTTTTGACAATATCTTAGTCTTTTTTCATTCAATTGTATGTATTTTTACGCTTATTTCATGAGTTGGAAAGTTATCAGAGAAATATACTATGGTGCTATTCCAGCATTATCCATTTTACTCTTCGTTTCTGGGACCAATAATCAGCATCCTCTAATTAGAATTCTGTGATAATAGTTATAGCGACTTGCAAAAGTCTCATGCTAACAGAAATAGGGGAAAACGACAAAAAACACAATACTTTGAAAGCATACAATAGGAGAAGATTTTATCGATCTCAATTACGGCATCAATTACTTTTAGACATTTCCAATCAGTCTTTTAATTTGTAAGCCGCTCTTTGCCTGCCGTAAGACCAGCAATTAACTTCTATTGACCCCTTACAATCCTAATCGGTGGAATAGCTAAGTTTCTCCTCATTTTTTCAGTTCTTCTCTCACCTTATTCTCTTGGCTTCAGTGATTACGTCCCTCTCCTTAAGATTTTCCTTCTTTTAAAACTTCATCATGTTTCTCTTCTCTCTAATCTTCCTTACTTTATCCATCTACTCATCCTTCTACTCGTACTTTTTATACTACGTGGAGATTCCTCTCTCAGGTATTGATGAATGAGGAAGCCAGGAATTTATTGGCACCACATTCTACAGGAGATTTGAAAGAGTAATTCGATTACACTGGGAGGACAGTGCTCTCGGTTTCTTCTGAATAGTGCATTTGCAGCAAAATTAATCAATTTAGAAAGAACCTCCATTCATTGATCAGGAGAGATACCAAGATTGCATTATATTCAATCAAATCTTGAGGAGAGTTGCAGTTTATTTGAGGAGATTAACATTCATATACATAACACACTTGATTATTTAAACAATCATATTTTAAAACTACAACTTAATACAAATTATTACTGTCCCTGATTTGATTGCAAATAGCTGGAATAATAAACTCAGTAGGTAGTTGGTTTAACCAAGGATGAGAATATTATCATTTGAAGAATTTCTACTACTTTCAATTATCTACAGTGTTGTTCCAAAAAGTGATGTATTAAAGGAGAATACTTGAATCACTCATCCATATCCCGCTTAAAACTGCATCCCTTGTCTTTGTGAGAATTTCTTCGAAACTTTCTCAAGTTTTGGTGTTAATTATAATCACCATGGGCAAAAGGATGAGCGATGCCGTTTTCTCAATTTGAATTTGTTGGATAAGGGAATCGCTTTCAGTGGTGAGAAGGGTGAATAGAGAAACAGAAAGTATCGTGTTACATATTTAATCTGCAAGGAAAGTTGGTGTAGTAGAAGGTAGGGGGAGGAGGAGATGGTGGATGAGGAGGAGGAGGAGGAGGAGGTGGTGGTGGAAGTGGGGTAGTCTTTTGCCACCTGAGGCGAATCGCTCCAAGTTCCGCGAGAACGAGAGCCATGATTCCCCAGTTTGGCCGCGCCTGACTTTTGCAGCAATCGTTCGTTTTTGGCGTGCAAATAAAACGGTCCAATTAGAACGAGAAGAAACAGGAATGCAGCCGAGTTAATTAATTTCGTTGTGATGTTTGCCAGCCAACTTTCAGCTGGAACGAACGTCTTCGGCAAACAAAGAGTAGGCCTTGATTGGCTCAGCATATCTGCAATGGGCTGAATTTGCCTTCAGTTAGCCGAGCTACATGGTTGAAGAAATTTGGAATAGTTTTCGTAGATCGCACATTATTGCAACATGGACTTCAAGAACTTATAACAACTAATGGACTCTGAGATCTTATATATATATATATATATATATATATATATATATATATATATATATATAAGGAAACTAAGTTTCCTTCCTCAAACGAGCAGTGAGTGGGTATATATATATATAAAAAAACTCAGTTTCCGGAAATCTCCGTTTCTAATGTAAGTTTTTAAGTGTGACAAGACATAAATAGATTGAAAACAATTGAAAACTTACATTAGAAACGGAAATTTTCGAAAACTGAGTTTCCTTCCTCAACCGAACAGTGTGTGGTACAGTTTGAAATCCAATGGTCGTGACCACAGAGTACGCAGTACACATGGAGAGTCAATTGTAGCAGCAGAGACCACAGATGACGTGGTGCAGACGGAGGGAGAGAAAAGGGTACAGATTCAGGGGACATTATGGGTATTTAGGGGGCGGTTACAAACGAGAAATTTGAGATTTCAGTGGATTATGAATAAGGGAAGGTGTAGCTTATGAATTGATAGAAAAGAGGAGATTTAAAATTGGAAATCAGAAAAGAATTAGACTAAAATTGGGGAAAGGAATTGTATAATTGAACTTGAATGAAATTCATTTTTCATTTTTATTGAACATTTAATATATATTTGGTAGCTATGAAATTCATTATGATATGATGAAATTTATTCCAATGTTACAGTTGGTGTAGAGTTGATAGCTATGATACTATTGCTGTCTGTTGAGACCAGGACTGGAAGCAGCTCCAAGCACCCAAATAAAAGCCAATTCTTTTGTCTTGACATCTATGGAAGTGGCTGTGGGAGGGAGGGTGGAGAGGACGTTGACTTTGAAGCATTGGTCAAAGTTCTTGCTGTGCTCAGAGTCATGAGTAGGGATTGGTAGGGGAGTATTATTTTTAAAGGAAGCCCTGTGGTTGTTGATCCGGAGGTTTAGGGCAGTGGTGGTTTCACCTATGTAGAAGGCAGGACAGAAGTTGCAGGAAAGGAGGTAGATGCATTTTTTGGAGATGCAATTACTGGATTGATGGATTTGGTGGGTGTAGTTGGTGAAAGGACTGATAAAGGAGATGGAAGAATCAGTGATAGGACAGGTTTTTAAGGACATTAAATCTGTCCTTCAAGGACAGGTTTGAGGTTTTCAATTCCAGGGAAGTAGGCTGTATAGAGCTTTGGAGTTTGCGGGATTTGGGATTTTTTTGTGGTTGGATTAGTGCCAGTTTTGGAGGAGATTTTTTTCTGTAACAACCTTTCAGGATTGGTGGAGTTTTCCGAGGTACTGGTCAAGATGGTGGGGATCACTGCAAACGTTTTGGCCTCGGATTGAGAGGGAACGTGGGAGGGATCTTTTGATGTGGTAGGGATGGCAACTCTCAAAGTGTGGGAACTGTTGAGTGTGGGTGGATTTGGTGAAAGTATTGGTGGATAAGGTATTGGAGTTGGAAAGGATTACATTGACACCTAGGAAGTTGAAGTATTCAGGAATATTCCAGGTGAATGAGACAGAGTAGTTGTTTCAACTCCAACTACTTCTCCTTCTCTCTCAACTCAACTCCAACTACTCTGTCCCCTTCACCTGGAATACTCTGGAATATTTCTGAATTCTTCATCAACGTCCCAGATGTCAATGTGATTCTTTCCAACTCTAATACCTTATCCACCAATATATATATATATATATAGATATATATATATATATATATATATATAATATATATATATATATATATATTATATATATATATATATATATATATATATATATTGTTTTGTAGAGTGAGAGGACTGTATCTAAATTATTATTGTATTTAATGAAAATACTTGCCAAGCTGGAATAAAAAGAAATATTTACTGTGAGCAAAGCTATGGAAATTCTCAAATTAGTATAGTTAATAGACTCACCAGTCGTAATTTTTATATCTGCCAAATTATCAATTATAAGGTATTGGAGTCGAAATACAGGATGGAATATAGAAATGAGAAGGATAAATACCTTTGGGAAAGGAAATACCTTTCTGATACTCTGATACTGTGGCCTGGCGATGATTACAAGCTGCTTGGCAATATTAATTTCACTGCTCCTTGCTTCTCCCAAATATTCACAACATTCATTAAACACTTCAATCAATTATTGACATATAATGTCCGGCCAGACAAATAACAAATAACGAATAAAGTGAGCCGGTACGGTCTGGCTTTGTACACTCTTGACTCAGTCTGTTTTTTCCCGACTGACAAGAAAGCCTGGGCTGACGACAGTTTTCGACAATCCACCGCCAGGAGGCAGCACCGCACGGAACAGCGCTACATCAACGTGCTGAATTCAAGAATGGCCACAACATTCCCCCCCCCCACCTGAAAAGATATTTTTCAGCTAGGGCAAAGACAAAAATGACGATTATATAATACAAAAATCCAAACATGCAACCACAACCAAGAGCACAAAAAAAACAAGATTCACGACTACACCCTCCACTATTGTGTGGGTAGTGGGAAAAGTTTGGTGACTGGTCGTTTAAGACACCCATTCTTCAAACGCACCAGAGCCACTCTCACTTGGCCGTCCGTCCCTGGAAAACTTGTTCCACAATACCTAGTGGCCACTGCAGTGGAGGGAGGTTTGGCTGATCCACAATTAACACAGTGCCTACTTCAAGTGGAGTAGGCACTGTTTTCCTCATTCCTGAAGCTCATGAAGATATTCTACTCACCACCTGTGCCAAAAGGATTGCACTAGTTGATTCACCAGCTGAAAGCGAGTAAGACGATTCACAGGAGAATCAACAACATCTTCCATTGGAAAAGCTTTCAATGGGGTAAGTTTGAGAAAATGTGCTGGTGTTAATGCAAGTGGTTCACTAGGATCTTCACTCATAGAGCACAGTGGTCTCGAGTTCAGTACAGCTTCGACCTGAACTAAAACGGTATTCATCTCTTCGTACATTAACAATTGAGTACCAATCACACGAAATGGATGTGATTTTGTTGCCTTTATGTTCGCTTCCCAGATGCCACCAAAATGGGAGCTCCTGGCGGAATAAATTTCCAGTCGATTCTATAATAGGACAAATCACCTAGAAGAGTTAACAAATTTCGAAAGCTGAACTAATTGCTCGTGAGCACCAACAAAATTGGTTCCACAATCTGAGCAGATTACTCTACAAGGCCCATGTCGAGACAGAAAACGTTGAAAAGCAGCCAAGAATGCTGGAGTAGACAAATCAGAGACGAGTTCAATATGTTCTGCTTTTGTAGACATGCATACGAACAGAAATATATAGGCCTTCAAAATGACGGGATAACATCATTTAGCCATAGTAACTCGTATTGGTCCAGCGTAGTCAACTCCACAATGCTCGAAAGGTTTCAATTGCGTTACTCTACTAGCTGGTAAATTACCCATTTAAGGGGGTGAAATCTTTGGTTTACACCGAAAACATTTATTACAAAGATAAACACATTTACAAACAACAAGACGACCAGACAGAATCCAAAACTTTTGCCTGATTAAGGATAACAGCAGACGGGGCCCAGCGTGACAATTCTTCACATGAAAATTATTCACCAATAACGTGACAAAATTGTCCTTTTTCGGCAAGATGATTGGATGACAATTATCAAAACCAAGATTAGCTGTTGACAATCGACTGCCGACACGAATTACTTCATTCTCTAGGAATGGAGACAACGCTGCATACAAACTGAACAACACTTTCCTGTTTTCAATTGAGACAATTCATTAGTAAAATGGATTTTCTGTACTAGTCTACATAGATACATTTCAGCTACATTCAAATCAGATTCACCCTATTTAGGTAATACACGAACAAATTTCAAAATCACAATTACTACATGTAACAAACATTGGTAGCTTGAACAGCGTTGAATCAATGAATATATCACATTATCACAAGTCGCATCTGTGTGAAGGGTTGTGAGAACATTAGTTTTAGCTTCCGGTGGATTTTCAACTTCGACAAAGTCCACTTTCACTGGCCAACTATTTTCCTCTTTTTTCAACCAAGTAGGGCCGTTCCACCACAATTTATGACTCACAAGCTCGGCTGGTGTTAAACCACGTGACAAACAATCTGACAGATTTTCTGAGCCACTAACTTGCTTCCACTGTTGCACGTTACAATCTTGAATTTTCGATACACGATTCAAAACAAAAGTGGTCCAGTGTGACGGTGGGGCCTGAATCCAATAGAGAGCCACCGTTGAGTCTGATAAGGCTATCACACAAGACACACGACACCTTTCACTAATGATGTTATAGGTAGTATGCAACAACTCTGCCAATAATAGCACAGCACATAATTCCAGTCGCGGAATGGAAACTGATTTATTTGGAGTGACTTTGAATTTCCACACAGCAAAGTGATAGTTGGTGGCAATCCATCATCACATTGACTCTTGAGATAAATGACAGCTCCAAGTGCTTCTTCTGATGCGTCACAAGATCCAATTAAACTAATTCTTGTATTCAAATACACTCTGAGATGACAAGGAATAGAGATAGTTGATAATAAATCAAACTCATTTTGACATACTTCCCAGCATTTCGTGACTGATAACGGTGGTGTCTGATCCCAACCAACTCCGCATTGCCACAACTGTTTGATCAGACACTTCAATAGTAACGTGAGAGGAGCAAGAAACTCCATTGGATCGTAAATTCGAGCAACTGCTGAGAGTATCTTACGTTTGGTCGCTATCTCTCCAGTATGATTGACAACAAAGTGAAACGAATCGACAACTGGTTGCCACCTCAAACCTAGAATTGATAACGAATTTTCAAAATCAAAATTTTTAGCTACAATTGATGTGTCATTCTCGTGCATATATTCCATCAATTCAGCCGAATTGAATGCCCACTTTGTTAATTCGAAGCCACCTCGCTTGAATAGCTCCTTGGTCTGACTATAAATATCGTTAGTGTCTGATAAAGAAGGTGCTGAAGTGACAAGATCGTCGACAAACATATCACTCGTATGCGTGTGGATGCAGCAGGGAAATTATCACCTTCTTCTTCTACCAAGCGGTGTACTGTACGTAAGGCCAAATATGGCGATGAAGACACTCCAAACACGACACAATTCAACTCATAAATTTCAATTGGATCCTTGATAGAAAATCTCCATAGAATACGCTGGTATCTTCGACATGATTCTTCCATCACGATTTGACGATACATCTGACGTATGTCAGCTATCAACGCCATTTGAAATAATCGAAAATTGAGTAACACAACAAAGATATCCGTTTGCAATTTCGATCCAACATGCAATATTTCATTTAACGATAGCGATGTGGTGGTCTTAGCACTAGCATCAAACACAATACAAATTGGTGTTGTGGAGCTGCTTGCTTTGACAATTGCATGATGTGGGATGTGATAACCACTCTTATCAGACTGATCGGTTATCAATGACATGTATCCCTGTTTCAAATAGTCTTTCAATATTTTGTGATAGGCAACACGCGATGTAGAATCCAACTCCAAACGTCTTTCCAAATTCGAAAAACATCGTTTGGCAGAATTATACAAGTCACCCAAATTATCAGGGGGTTTCAACCATGACAATGAAACGATAAACCTCCCCGATTCAGTACGACAAACAGATGAAACGTAGTTATTCTCACAATCGACTTCTTGAGGTTTCAGCGGCCGTGTTGAGGCAGGGCACTCTTTCAATTCCCATAATTTTTGAACCATTTTATCCAATGAAAGATTGCACACAACATGACTGCTCATATCACATGATGACGACAAAATCAGAGCTCTTCCCATGAGGATATAGCCCGAAAGACTGTCAGCAAATGAGGTAACAATTCAGCACCAATAATCACATAAATTGTATTCGGTGAATAGAATTGTTCATCAGCCAATTGTAATCCACTCAAATGAGACAATTTAGACCTATCCATTTCACAAGAGGGCAACCGTTCAACAATACTCTCTACCACGAGAGACTCGACGGAGAAACAAATATCTGAGTCAATTCTAGATTGAAACGAGAAGCATGTACGTCCACGTACAACCGTCTCCTTTCCTCCAAAACCGTGAACAACAGTATTCAATTTACTAATTGGAAGATCCAATCTTTTACAAGCACTGGATGTAATAAAATGCGATTGAGAACCGCTATCCAACAAAACACGAAGTTCATGTAATCCACCAGATGAACTTTTCACTAACACCCTAGCAGTAGACAAAACGACAATGCTATTACTACCATAAGTAGCAGAATAACAGGTGACAGAAAGATTTTTCTCAACACTCACCAGACTCTACACTACTTTAAGACTCATTCAACCTGAAATGTAACAATGTGTGGTGCATCTGGTTGCATAGAGAACACGTTTCATTACTGTTACAAGCTCTACTCGAATGAGTATCCTCCAGACAACGAAAGCAATACAAAATTTCCTTCACAAAAGCGTATCTTTCTCTAGGGGTCTGTTACAGGAATAAAATGCAATCAACAAATTTATGACCCTTTTTTGAACAACACAGACAGCTTACACCTCTCTCAGCTTTATTGAGATCAGTTGACAATTCATGGCTGGGTGAATGAGTGACAAACACTTTTGAACTTGAATGAGAGTGAGTTTTGAAATTTTTGGAAGCAGACTGAGTCTTTTTTACAACGGAATTACTTGACAAATTCAACAACTTATTATCATCAAACAGCAAAGATTTAACCTGTTTTTGTATCAAAGAGACCAAGTCATCATAAGATGGAACATCTTTATCTCTTACTGCCGCCTCAAATGAACGCCTTGTTACAGGATCTAACAGCTCCAATGCATGATACAAGAAAATAATATCTGTAAGATTGACTCCCCACAAACGTTTCAAAGCCAAGATTGGCGCACAAAATTGATCAAGAATTGCAGTCAGACCACACCTACTTTCGACTTTAAGAGCCTCGAATTCAAAAATCTGTTCAAATAGGCTTCGGTCTAAGATCTTGTGTCCTGATAACGAGTAACCAATGACGTCCATATATTTTGGTAATTGGCCCCAATGAGTGATACATGCTGAATAAGATTAGCCACTTCACCACTTCATCGTGAGAATAAATACTGCATCCACTGTTGATTGGTCAAAGATTCATTATCATGGACTAAAACCTTGAACAATTCATAGAAACTGGCCCATTTCAATTGGTTCCCGTCAAAAGTCAGCAATTCTATATGCCACAAATTAAGATCAGGATTCGATTGAGTAACTGCTGAAACTGTGGGATTTAATACAACTTCAGTTTCAGCTGATTGATTTAATTTTTTCAATGCCTGTTTAATGAAAGCCACTAAATCGAGATGAGCATCTGTGAATTCAGGAACATAATTTCAACTCTTGAATTCTTAAGACACAACTTTCGAATTCCTCCAATGTCTTTGGAAGATTCTCTCCTAAGATTATGAACTGATTGGCAACCTTTTTATCCTCAATGCCTTTTGATAAGTCATACAAATGCTGAATTTGTAAGAATAAATGTTGTTTTCTTGCTTGCAAGACTTTCAATGTCTTTTCTACCTTGTCTGTCATATTAACCAACAAAATGACATAAAAAACAAATACTATATAAAATGACAAAAATACACAATTACAAAAAACGAAAAGCAAAATAGGAACAATGAAAGAACATCCAATTCGATGTTTCTTTACTTCCAATCAGTCGAGTGAAAAGCAGACTCATTCAAGTACAAAGCTATAAAACAATAACTACAATAATATTCATTGTTTATTTGCTGATAATCGATCAATAAGTCAAATGCTCGACAGAGATAAGAAGATAATGAGGTCGTTCAATTCGACCTTGAGCCTGAACCTCTTTTGAACATGTACCGACAATTACAAAAAACTTGTGTATTGAAATAGTGATTCCAACATCTGAATACAAATAATAAATGGAAAAAGCAAGTTTCAAATTCAATAAATTCACTGATTCAATGATAATCTGGCCCAGAGGACCAAAAATGTTTTGTAGAGTGAGAGGACTGTATCTAAATTATTATTGTATTTAATGAAAATACTTGCCAAGCTGGAATTGGAAGAAATATTTACTATGAGCAAAGCTATGGAAATTCTCAAATTAGTATAGATAATAGACTCACCAGTTGTAATTTTTATATGTGCCAAATTATCAATTATAAGGTATTGGAGTCAAAATACAGGATGCAATCATTTATTTATTTATTTATTTGTTCATACATGTCATAGGCCATTACAAGAAAAGCATGGACAATTGTCATACAAAAATCAGTCAATAAAAACATAACTTAATCTAGCAATACTAGTTCTTATTTCTAAACAATGCATTATATTAAGATGACAAAAGTAACTATGACTATGATGCACACTATTATAGATACCAGTAACACAAAAAACAAACATTTATAGATAAAAAATAGAATAGTAGAGTACGGTACTAAAATATAGTCAGTCTATCAGCCTCTTTCACATAGTAATTAATCTTGAAAATGTTGAAAGGAAGGCCTAGGATTTAATTTATGAGTGCCTGCCAACTATACAGACACTCCTCAATCAACCAGTCCTTAGTCATTCTTTTGAACAGGCCAAGTGATTGAGCCTCCTTTAACCGGGTTGGCAACGAATTAAAAACCTTTATACTTTTATGCTCCGTACTTTGTTCATAAAATGCTGTTCGGTGCTGATTAATTCTCACAACATTTCTTGATCTGGTGAAATGATCATGAATATCAGATCCTGCTGTCCAACTGTCATGTGACTTATAAGCAAAAATAGCCAGGTTGTAAATATAAAGAGCAGGAACTCTCATGATTCTTGATGACTTGAAAATGGACCGACAAGAAAATCTATGGGGCTTCCCAAATATGATCCTAACAGTTCTCTTCTGGGCTTTGAAAACCATCAGTGCATCTCTTGAAGCACCCCAAAGCAGTATGCCATATGAGAGTAGTGACTCAAAATACCCATGGTAGGCAGCAATCAGAGCATCTCTTGCCAGAACCCCAGATAATCTTGAGATAATGAAGGCTGCTGAATTGAGTTTTTTTATCAGTGATTCCACATGAACTGACCATGCCAAATTCCGGTCGACAGTCACTCCCAGGAACCCTGCCGAGGTAGAGGGCTGAACCTCCTCACCATCAATATCAAACGAAAAGAGCCCAGCTGTGATCGCTGTATCTGGAATTCAATAAATGAGGTTTTCTTAATGTTTACCTCCAACAAGTTTGCCTTGCACCACTGAGCCACCTCACTAAGCACAGAGTCTGCAGTCAGCTGAAGTTCATCACTATTCCTAGCTGTTATTAGGAATTTGAATCATCAGCAAAGAGAACTGATTTGGCATGATGTACATTTGCAGGGAGGTCATTAATGTAAATCAGAAACAGAAGGGGGCCCAAAATTGATTCCTGTGGGACCCCTCTCCCAACAGGACGAAGTTCAGACCTCATTTACCATTAATGACAACACCATTATCGCCCTATATTTCAACCATCTGGTTTCTGTTACTAAGATAAGACTCAATCATCGACAAGAAATCACCTCTAATTCCATAGTAATGAAGCTTCCTTAGGAGAATGCTGTGGTTCAGGCTGTCAAATGCCTTCTTCATATCAACGAAAAACCCCATGACCTTAAGACCCTGATCCAATGATGAATAGATATCACTGATGAAACTCTCCAATGCATCTACGGTTGACATTCTAGCTCTAAAACCATATTGACACTCACTTAAAAGATTGTTATTCAGGAAGTGAGCCAGCAAGGGGTCATATACTGCTCTCTCCCATACCTTGGACAAAGAGGTCAAGTTAGCTATAAGTTGGTATTCATACACTTCCTTCCGAGAGCCTTTTTTGAAAATTGGCTTTAGCTTAGATACCTTGAAGCAGGCGGGGAATGACCCAGAAGCACATGATCTGTTCAGAAGCTGAGTGACAGGACCACTGACACAATGGAAAAACTCATTTAGTATTTTTGAAGGAATTCCATCAGGATGGAATATAGAAATGAGAAGGATAAATACCTTTGGGAAAGGAAATACCTTTCTGATACTCTGATACTGTGGCCTGGCGATGATTACAAGCTGCTTGGCAATATTAATTTCACTGCTCCTTGCTTCTTCCAAATATTCACGACATTAATTAAACACTTCAATCAATTATTGACATATAATGTCCGGCCAGACAAATAACAAATAACAAATAAAGTGAGCCGGTACGGTCTGGCTTTGTACACTCTTGACTCAGTCTGTTTTTTCCCGACTGCTAAGAAAGCCTGGGCTGACGACAGTTTTCGACAATCCACCGCCAATCAACGCGCTCAATTCAAGAATGGCCACAATATATATATATATATATATATATATATATATACATCTCTTTGATCAGATGTTTTTCATAAGATATGTAAGGAGCCTAGTTTGCAGAGGTCATGGATATTCTTGTTCATGGGATTTTCAACCAAAATGCTTACCATCATGCTTGAAAAGTGTTAAGTGGCTTTTATTGGCTGTGCATGTATGACTGCATGGTCAGGTCTGTACGATTAACACTTAGCATACCTATCTTTTATCTCCAATTTCTCGGTATGACCGCACTGGGGGGTGCATTTAATTATTCAGCATATAGCAGATACACAGCTGATATAAAGCACATGAGTCTCAAATGCCTACATATACACTGTATATTTCCAATTTCTTAGAGATGTTGTGTAGTATTTAGTGAGGAGAACATAAGTTTGTCTGACCGCCATCATTTGCTAGTCCATCTTGCATGAACTAACCAATAAGCACCATGGAGGCGAACTAGCATATACATATTTGAGTTATAAAAACTGATTGCTGGAACAATTTCAAGTTTAAAGAAGGTTGAAACCCAATCTTTCAATTGAATTTTTTTTTAAATCATCTTCACCATTACAAATATCCATGATTACATTACAAAATGTCCAGAATGGACTGTGCAAATTCTCTGCAAGTAGAAGTACATAAAAAAGTAGAGAACTCCTCTACAAGTCAGAAGAAGCACAGAGTGGCTTTACAGAACCTAAGTGGAACCACAGATCAGAAGGATAGGAGGGCTAGTTGGACAGATTTCCAAATAATCCCATTGTATCATTCCACTTGTCCGTTCTCTACGTCAGATACTGTTATATATCTTTTGACATCAAACTAGTCCCTCTATCTGAATGTATATATGAAGGATATCCAAAAGTTGCAAATAGATCCTCGAGGCTAAGGATTACTGATCTTGTTGAAGTGTCACAACAACAATAAGCAAATGGAAACTCCAATCTGTTTATATTATTATTTGATATTTCGCTTTTCTTTGGTACAAATGCTTCTTCCAAAGCTAAGATTGCATCTCCGTAAGAGCTATATTTCCGATATTATCATAAAGTTCTCAGCAGATAATAGAGTAATTAGAACATTCAATTTGATATCTTCAGAGAATTCATATAATTGTCCAATGTTCTTTTCCAATGTTTGGATTGAGAGGCGACAGTATTTGAGTCAGGTTCAGTTATCAATTTTTCTGGTTTTAATATTTTCGGAAGATCCGTATTTTGAGGAACGTTAGGCTGCACTTCACTGGCCTGTCTTCTCCTCCTCATGGTTTTGAACTCTGTCAATTAAATTGAAATAGAAGAGACCCATTTAGATCGGAATATAGGTATAACCATCAGGACATCCAAGCTCCATACCTCTTTGAAAACTCTAGTACAGTGGGGTGAATGAAAAGGAAGAAGCCTACGGATCTCGTGTGAATGTAACATAGTGTTAAGCTGCGTTTACACCAAAGTTATTAACATTTTGTTCCTTATAGATTCTATTGGATTGAACGTAACTTATCATACACATGATGAACATGATGGGTTTGCCAAGTTCCGTTCAATTTAACTTATAGAATTTATAAGGATTAAGTTATTGACATTTTGTTGATAACTTTGGTGTAAACCTAGCTTAAGTGAGTGTTACTGAAAGTAACAGTGCACGGGCATTGCTCAATTATGGCCAGGTCACACATATCCGCACCGAGCCCGCGCCTCGGCATGGTCGTGTGACGGACGTACTACGGTGAGTGAGAGAACAAAATTAATGCTTTTAAACGTGTAGGGACAAATACTACTACACCGCATCAGCACCTTCACCGTGTTTGTTGCCCGAGCCGTCAACTACTAGTTCAGTTTACTTTTTGATGGAGACAGTGCGGGCTCGTTTAACATAGAGAGTGGAAAACTTATTCATGAGATACGGAATTTTCCAGTTTTTCATGATCAAAGTGGTGAGAAATATGGTTGAAGGGAAAATAAGTTAAGCCAAAAGCAAAAGTATAACCAAATAATAAGACAAACCAAAGGTATGATATACATAATATATAATAAATAATTAAATAAACATCAAAAAGAAGGAACCCATGACTGTGTCTTGAATTTAAAATTTAAAACTAATTACGTTTAGATACATAAGACAGAAGATAACAATTTTATTGCTGATATATATTTCCGATACATGACTGATTGTGGTATTGTTATGTACCAAAATATTTACCAGCACAATCACATTCAGAAATCAGACCACAGTAGTACTACAGAACTGAGACACTACTGCTGCTAGGCTGTCGCACGGATATGTGTGTTCTCCTATCATCATCACCGTGTCGCGGACATAACTCGGCCGTACCTCAGCATGGGCTCGGTGCGGTTATATGTATCCAGAGTCTTGGACTGTGAAGGAGTGATATACCCCTTTAGCGTCAAACTTTAACCTAGCTAGAATTGAACTGTTTGTTAGCTGAAGTGTTAGATTGCAGTCAAATTACAAGGAGAAAATATATATCTACTAGCCGTCAGGCTCGCTTCGCTCGCCATATCTGTTTAGCCAGGACGTACATTTCGCTGGCCCCCCCACCTAGCCAAATGGCGATTTGAGCATTACACATCGTTTGTGCAACGTTTGTGCACGAATGTGAACTGCCACTCTTCGTTTGTGCATGCAAACTGAACAAATCATTTGCAAATTTTATTAGTGGGGCTGGGGAAACGATAGCCCCCCACTTATTATAATTGCGATTTGAGCATTACACATCGTTTGTGCATCGTTTGTGCACGAATGTGCACGACCACTCTGCGTTTGTGCATGCAAACTGAACAAATTATTTGAAAATTCGATACCACTTGGTGTAATTGCGATTTGAGCATTAGCCTACACATCTTTTGTGCATCGTTTGTGCACAAACGGAGTCATGGGGGGCTGGGGAAATGCTATCCACCAAATAGTCAGAACACTCCAATTTCCGGCTCAATCGTTCGAGCATCGTTTGTGCATGTACATGTAACGTTTGTGCAGACTTTTTAAGCAAGAAAATGGGTCATCACAGGAGTGAGGTATAGTAGTGTGTGCAAGGGGGACTGGGGAAATGTTATCCCCCAAACAGTTAGAACACTCCAGTTTTCGGCTCAATCGTTTGTGCATCGTTTGTGCACAAATGTGCACGTACATGTAACGTTTGTGCACACTTTACAAGCGAGGAAATGGGTCATCACAGGAGTGAGGTATAGTAGAGTGGGCAAGGGGCGCTGGGGAAATGCTATCCTCCAAACAGTCAGAACTCTCCAATTTTTGGCTCAATCGTTTGTTCTTCATTTGTGCACGAATGTGGCTGGATCAGCCACAAAAATTATCAACCAATGTCATACTTCCATTATATTGTACTAGCAGGAACCCGTGCTTTGCAAGGATCTATTTTCAAACTTGATAATCTGAAAACTTGACGTAATGAAATTTTAAAGAACTTAAAATAGGCCTATAACCATCCTTGGTTAATTAAGAATCTAGCCTATAAGCAAAATTTCAAGTTAATTAGTCCAGTAATTCAGACGTGGTGATGCGTCAAACAAAATTTTCCCATCCCATATGTGTATAAGCCAACTCTTTATTTTATTATATATATGGTTAACAACTGCAAGAGATAGGAGTGTGGAACAGAGTAGTTGTGAAACTATGATAGCACCAGAAGTGTCGCAAACACAATAGTAGGTACTACATGAATTTTTGAAAGTGATTTAAAAAAATGTTAAAAAAGAACTGAAAGTAGTCAACCTTATCATTCTACCTCCATTTAGAGAGGCTTTTGTTTGAGCCGAATGGAATCTTCTATCTTCTTTATATATAAAAAAATGAATGTCTGTTTGTGTGTTTGTTCCCTATGACTTGAAAAATACTTAACATAGCAGCATGAAACTTTGGGAATACGTTGTGTGAATATTGGGGATGGTTTCTGACCAGAAATTTAAATAGGGTGGCTAATAATGATTATTGATTATTTATTAATTTACTTTACAGGCCTATGTTTTCGAAATTGTCGGCCTAGCGGCTACTGAAGAACGGAGAGATGATCATGATTCAAGATCATGTTGAGATAATATGATTTAGCATCTAAAGTTACCAGCTGTAATAAACACGTCACACTATGATAAATTGTGTAGGCTACTGGTATTACAACGGTAGTTTGGAGTTGAAGTGTAGTTGATTGGTACCAGCTGTAGATAGTTCCTTGAAGACCTATACAAATAATTATCACTCCCCTATCATTGAGTAACCGGAAAATGTTGGAAAAAATTATTCACCTCATGGAAGAGAGTTGTTCATATTGCATTCATTATTACTGAAGAATGTCAGAATAATTCACAATTGTTTTGAATTTAGCTTAGCTTATTTTCATCCTGAAAATCCTAAAATGGAAGATGGAAAGAATATGTAATTCCTGGTGATGATTCATCGTACATCACATATTTCCTGGACCATCTCATCTATTGACAATCAACAACTATGAAAACATTGAACTCATCTTTGAAACACTAATTTATCCTATCTATTTTTTTTAATTCAACACTTTACTGTTAGATATTACTACCAATTGATTGAGAAGTATATATTTTGGGAATAATGAATGCTGCATGACTAAGCACATAGGAATTCTGTATTTAGATGTGAATGAAAATATTGATTGTCAGATAAATTCCATGATTCACCAAATAAAGTGAAGTGTACATCGACTTTTGGCGGTACGAAGTTCGCCAGGTAAGCTAGTTGTAAATAAAGCTTTATTATTAATAGTATTAGTAACACTGAAAAAAGACAGGCTCAATCACCAGGAATACTATAAGTTCTGTGAAGGACCAGTAAGCCATTAATTTTGATTAGCTTAATCACTTACATTATGGACAATCAATATGTATGACATTTATTAGCTACAAAATAGAAAACTTTGATTGAAGTGCCCCCGACTACTACAATATGAATAACCATTTAGATCAAATAAAAGATATTACTCACATCTTTCATCAACTCGTACTTCTTGTTCACAAAATATTAACACAAAAATATGAGTTATATTGAATGAACTCACGGCTAGTAATCAAGTTTGTCTTTTTCAGGCCATACTACAAATGAATATAGGTTTATGTTTGACATCTTGTTTTTTATTAAGAAATTTTTCAATGTGATTTTTGTTTGCAATAAAATTTGAAAAAAAAAATTATCAACAAACTCCTAACCAAAGAAAATCTCTGTGCTCTGTTCTAATCAGAATGTATGAGATTCATACAACAATGGAACAAACACGTGGCAAGCTAGTGCTTTCAATCTATGGAAAATTAAATTCGATCAGCTGATTGATGAAATTATTTTAAGCTTTCCTATGATTATAACATATGTTAGAATATCATGTGTCAATTATCTCAGTTCCATATGGCATTCACCTTACCATGTTCATAACCTTACTAAATATGATCCTTTTTCATTCTTTGAAACCCTTAGAGGCAAAATATCTCAAAATCCGTTCTTAGTGCGCATCTAGTATGTTTGAAGAATATTTGTGCAAAGTTTCAAGTCTGTAGGACAATTAGTTTGAGCTGTAGTGTGATTTTACATCAAAATTTTCGAAAAATGCCCTCTCCTGGACCCCCCTGTGCTCCTGATCGGAATTTTTCTACATAGATCTAATTTTTTTTTGTAGCTGAACAAAAAAGTTCCTCATGACTTTGCTGTGCAATCAGCGGTTAAAAAGTACAAAATTTTTGGGGGGTCCCAGCTCCCTCAGCGGGGCAAATTTCTGAAAATCCTTTCTTAGTGGATATTTTCTGGCTACCATAAACAATCCTGCAAAATTTCGAGTTTTTAGGCTCAGTAGTTTTGGCTGTGGTGTGATTTCAGTCTGTTGGGGCTTAGCCTTTTATAAGTATAGAGATTATGTATGTCTACAAATTATAAGGAATGAGAAAATAGCACTTCTATAGCAATAATAATAATTAATTCTCAATCATGAGATATTTTCTTATAGACAGTGAGTTTTAAAAAATTTTTGTATAGTCTATGTTTTGGATATGGCCCGAAGGCAAAGAAATTATTAAACATATAACATAAGTAATAATTTAATATTTTAGTACGGTCTATTTGAGCCTTGAATAGAGGAGAAATAGAATATTCAAATTTTATGCAAATTTAGAAATCGGAAATGAAAATTGTAAAATTGAGAAACGAGAACCACACTCGCCTGCCAACTACCACCATGAGAGGTCACCAAAAATTATAGAGCATAATACCTTGCTAATAATTTAAAGTTAAATTGAATCACTAAATTTCTCATAAGACTTTGTGATGCTCATATAAAGCAAAAGTCATTTTTAAATAATTTTTTTAACCCCTTGCAAGAGACGACTCCGGCTACAATAATCCAGGACCACCAGGAGTTGGATCGACATCAGCAGCTCATAAGAAAATTCCGACACGTGAGTGAAAAATATTGAAATAGTGATAGGGCGCCCTCAGTGCTTCGAAATTACATAAGAATCAAAGCTAGCTCATCGAAAGGGTTTCTTATAAAAAATTAAGAATTTGGTAAAAATACTTGCACAAGTAAATGTAGTATAAGAGGTATTTTATTAGAAAGTAACGAATCAATTCATATATTGGAAGATCTATCAATCAAAGAAGTATAAAATCTAGGCTGTTAATACAATATTTATATGATCATTAATTTCTGCAATATAATTTGCGATAGTTTATTGTAGCTCTGATTCACTAGATGGATTGCTCTATTTATTCCTTCAGGTGCTGAATCTTGCACCCTGAGATAAAAAATATATTTATTACAAAGAAATCTATTGGAAACTATAGAATTTAATATATATATTTGGATAACTAGTTTGTCAATTTGTCATGCTGATTTTAAGAATTTAGTTTAAATAGAATTGTCCAAGTCGGCAGGTATTAGCAAGCTGATATCGCAGCTACATGCAAATGAATGCATATGATCATAAAAATGAAAGCACATGGTAACGTTTCGTGCTATAAAATTCAAAGAATAGTATTAGCCTGTGATATTTTATTGATTTCGATTATTGTTCTATCTTATATTATATATTTTTTGTCGCTCTATATATTTTTGCTCTGATTTATTTTTTGCAATATTTGTTGATATATGTATCAAATTGTTTATTTGTGTACAATTTATTTTTATTCCTCAATACTATAGGATTATTATTATATATATATTTTTCAATGAATTATCAGAATTATTGTGGAAGCTCATATCTGGGCCTATCAAGATTTTTATGAGACTATATCCTATAAAAAACCACGACCTGATTTTTATAATTATTAAAATATTTCATGCTCTACTGATTGATGCCAAGCAGGAGGCTAATCGTTATTTAACTATAAAAAATAACGTGACAATATGATTGGGAATCCTACTCAAATCTTAAATACTACTTTTTATCACTTAAAAATCTGGTCCACAATATTGAATGCAACTTCATTTTTTTAAATAGGAAGGCTGTCATGCGATACATGATTTCAATACATAATTTCAAGACAAAATGTATGACCAAAATCACACATCAATATCTCAAACTGTTAAGAAGATATTCACATTTTTAATCAATACAATGGGAAACTGGAATGAAATCACATTGATTAATAATGTGAATATCTTCAAAATGGTGGATCCAAGATGGCAGACCAGATTTTCAAAGTCATACTAAAGTAGTATGTTCAATTTGAGAAGGATTCCCAGTCACACCCACCTTGGAATCACATTTTTTATGAGATACTAAGCCATTATCATACTTTCCTCTCTCATTTCTGCTTCGATTAATAATGTGAGTATCTTCGAAACTATTTGGGATATCGATATGCTGTTTTTTGGTTTCTCACTTTTTCTTGAAATTCCGTTTCAAAATCATGTATCGCATGACCACCTTCCTGTTTAAAAAAATAAAGTTGCATTCAAAATGGTGGATCCAAGATGGCGGACCAGATTTTTAAAGCCATAGTAAAGTGATATTTCAAATTTGAGTAGGATCCACAATCACACCCACAGTCAAATAACCTTTGTTTATGAGATATTAAGCAGTTCTCAAACTTTTCACCCACTCTGTATATGAACAGAAATGGTATTTTGAATTACAGAAAAAAATGCCTTTTTAACTGAGATCAGATTTTATTTTCATACAAACCTGAAATGGCGGCTAATTTAAAAAGCCAATCTGAATTTCAAAACAACAAAAATTGAGTTATTTGGTAGGCATTCTATTCCAATTTCTTTCAATGATAGGATGGACACATGTCATGATGGAAACTTGTCGGTTTCACTGAAGTGTGACGGTTGTAAGGCCCATTGACAGCCCAAATGGTATATTCAGGCTACACTAACAACATTACCATAGTATGGCCATGAGAGCTTTTTTCTCGCCGCCGCCATAAAGATTCCAAATATTTGAATAATTTTGTAATGTAGCTTGAAGGGGATTGCAAGTAAAATTGCTTGCCTTTACTTATTAAAACATATTTTACTTATTCCTTCATAATGTCTTACAAGCTGTTTTTATATTCCATATACTGTATAGTTTTGGAACTTGAAATAGTAAATGGTAGATAATAGCGAGTAAGAATGAAAGGTAGCGTAATCTGAAAGCTGAATCTCCAAAAAATTACATATCAAATTTTGAAATATGTTGTGATATTGTAGTTGGGGATATAAATAGGAAGTTTATTAGTTTACAGCCAAGAAAGCAGGGAACCCACTATGCCGTCACCGTCAGGTGCAGTCCATTGCGTACCGGCAACATTGCTTTGCATTGTATTGAACGAACAGCAACTCACTATACCCATCCGTCACCGGCTACGACCGTCTCTGTCAGTCACCGTCGGCCACCATTGTTGTTTGGGGAATTCTTGCTGGATAGCCGGTCCGTTTTTTTATCATTCTTCCAGTCTACATTCATACTATCAGTGAAGTCACATTGCCAGTGTCTTGTTGTAGTGCGCCTTTGTTCTGTGTGCGATGAGTACGGACGAAATGTTGATAGAGGCTATTAGGGAGTATCCCTTCCTGTATAATACCAGTGATAATAGTTATAACAACAACAGGAAGGAAGATAATGCTTGGCAGGAAATCT
>NC_052509.1:68436376-68446376 GCF_014356525.2 Nilaparvata lugens
AATATGTTATCAAAAACAGGGTTTTTTGCGATTTTCTCGAAAACGGCTCCAACGATTTCAATCAAATTGATACCTAAAATAGTCATTGATAAGCTCTATCTACTGCCACAAGTCTCATATCTGTAAAAATTCCATGGATCTTCGCACCACCTATGCAAAGTTTGATTTTAGATTCCCAATTGTCAGCCTCCAGATACAATTTAAACAAAAAATTCCAAATGGAAAAGATTGAGCATGAAAATCTCTACAATTCATGCTCAGTAACATTTTCACCTAAAATTCAAAATAAGCTCGAAATTCGAGAAAATGTTTTTATTTCAATTGCAAACTGTTGGCAACTGTTGATTCTATTGAATCATTCACTATGAAGAGATAGCAGACCTCTTGTGTCTCCAGCGTTATAGTCCTGTCACCAGCTGGCTTGGATATTTGAATAGTAGACGTGACATGCGCGGGAACACTAGTGTCAGGTGATAAAATTAATTTTCATAACAGCAAGGAAAGTTGTGTGAGTGTGCCACATCATATTTTTCTGAATTTAGCTTAGCTTATATTCATAAAGAATGGATGATGGAAAGAATATGGAATTATGTGTGATTCATCGAACATCTCATATTTCCTGGACCATCTATTGACAATCAACAACTATTAGAACATTGAATTCATCTTTTAATCACTGATTTAACCTAACTATTTTTTTTAATTCAACAATTTATTCATAGATATTACTACCTATAATTGATTGAGAAGAATATGTTTTCGGAATAATGAATGCTGCATGACTAAGATCATAGGGAGTTCGTGTTGAGATGTAAATGAAAATATTGATTGTCAGATAAATTTCATGTCACCAAATGAAGTCAAGTGTGACATGAGGTACATTAACTTTTTGGCGGTAAGAAGTTCGCCAGGTGAGCTAGATGTAAATAAAGCTTTAGTATTAATAGTCAACGCTGAGAAAAGACAGGCTCAATCACCAGGAATACTATAAATTCTATGAGGGACCAGTAAGCCATTAATTTTAAGTAGTTCAATCACTTCCATTATGGACACTGGATACATTATGAACAATCAATACATATGAAATTCATTAGCTACAGAATAAAAAACTATTGATTGCAGTGACCTTGACTACTATAATACGAATAACCATTTGGATCAAATATAAGTAATTACTCACATCTCTCATCAACTCGTACCTTCTATTCACAAAACATTATAAAAATATAATAAAAACATAATTCACAAAACATTATAAAATATAGAAGTTATATTGAATGAACTCACGGCTAGTACTCAAGTTTGTCTTTTTCTAGCCGTGCTACAAAAAAAAATGTAGGTATATGTTTGACATTTTGTTTTTGTAATCTTGTTGTCTATCAAGAAAGTTTTCAATGTGATTTTTGATGGCAATAAAATTCGAATTTGAAGAAAGAATTATCAACAAACTCCTAACCAAAGAGAATTTCTGTGCTCTGTTCTAATCAGAATGTATTAGCACAGAATAGGTACAGAATGGAAACTGTCAATCAAACGCCCATCCAACCAATGCTTTTTACATGGCACAAATAATAGACACGTCACGTGACCTTAGGAAGTTCCAATCCTGGTCCTCTGATTGGCTAGCAGCAGTGAACGAGATTCATTGATCCGGATCAGTAAAGTGATCTAAACCTCCCATCAATACTATTTCAATGCGGAACTTCCTAGCGAGATGACGGATTTTTGCGCCAGGGTACTGACCGAGTTTCCATACTGTATGTATACTGTGGTATGAGACTCCATATACAGCCACAGATACAGCTGATAGAAGGCGCAAACCGAACTGGCCAAGCAGTGGAACAATGGAACAACAATGGAACAAACACGTGGCAAGCTCGCGCTCTCGACCAACGCAAAATCAATTTGATCAGTCCATGATTGATAAGTCCATAATTTTTATAGGGGATATAAATATAGACATATTACAGAGGGACGCCAAATCAGAACTCTACCTTGACACATTATATGATGCTGGATTTATGTCCTGCATTGATAAGCCCACTAGAGTATCCACAATCACAGGTAGTAGCACGTGTCTTGATCACATATTTATCAAACAGTCAAGTAATGGCTTTAGGCCTATCCATACCGGTATTCTCCAGGTTGATATAACTGACCATTTCGGAATTGCAATTGAGATTATCACAAATGAGCAGACGAAGTTAATTCAGGACAAGGTAAATTTTTTCATTAATAAACAATTTTTAAAAGCTGAATTGGAAAGGCAAAGTTGGGAGAGTGTAACTAATGTTCATAATGTTAATCAGTCCGCGAGTAGCTTTCTTGATATCATTGCGAACGCCATAGATGATTTGAGAAAAAATATTAAAAAAGCCTAATGTGAAAAGTAAGCGACTCAAGCCTTGGATAACTCAAGATTTGGTTCGTTTGATAAGAGAGAGAGATAAATTAGGAAAACAGTTAAGAAGTCAACCTACTGATGTTCAATTGCAAAGAAAATTTAAGGACTTTAGGAATGAGTTACATACTTAGATAAGGACAGCCAAAAAAGATTATTACCGAAGTAGGATAAATGAAAGTAAGAATGATCCGAAATTTTTCTGGCAAAAAGTTAATGAAATAGCAGGCAGGAGAAAAACAAAAGATTCGTTTCCTTTTGAAGGTTTCTCGAATGATCTAGATGTTAGCGGAGCACAGACATAAACCAGCTCCGCAGTGCAGGCTGGATGCTTGTCTGACTCGGACTAGGCGCTGAGACAGCAAGTAATAGCAGCGTTAGTGGGAATGCGAGCGGCCGCAATAACATCTTCCACCCAGCAATGGTCGGCGTAGTTCCGCCTAGCGGACAGACGGAAGATCAATCCAGTCGGTTATTTGATCCCTCCAGCCAGGCTCAGCCAAGCAGCCGAGACAATAGAACAATGGAGTGACGATCTTTTTCGCGTTCATCAGCAGTTTTCTTTCTCATGACTATTTTTATTTTTGTGTGTCAATAATAACTCCAGTCACCAGTAGAAAGTTTCCAGAAACGTGATGTACTACCATATTAATGACATTTCATGATGATTTTTAATTATTTAAAAATATTGTTGACATTAATTAATTAATTTCTCTGGATGTTGGACGACACATCCAGAGGAGTTTACACATCCAGAGGACATTCTGAGCCTTCAGGCTAAACTTGGGGTAGCTGAGAACGAATCTGCAATCAGAATTTCTCTATCACGAAAAATAAAGAAGAAAACCCAGCTGTTGATCTTCCGGCAACTGTTAACAGTCATCCTGCAATGTGGCCAAAACCCTTCCAAGCCAGACACCCATCTCAAATGACAACAACGCCAAGCTGTGAGAAACCATCCTGCACTGCGGCACTAGGTTAAGAGAGGCAGTTGCTGATAAATTTAATAAATATTTTTCTTCAATTGGAGGTGTTCTGGCAGATAAAATCAGAGAAATAATAGGCGATCCAATAGATGATTTTGATCAGAACTATGTATGTAATTCTCAATCTATCCTACAGCCTGTAACTGATGACGATATAACACAGATTGCAAATGAATTGAGGGGTGGATCAGCTCCAGGACATGATAATATATCAGCTAATTTCCTGAAGAATAATATTAGTCTATTCATTGTTTCCTTGAGACATATTTTTATTTTAAGTCTTAGTACTGGTGTTTTTCCTGATGTTTTTAAAGTGGCTAAGGTTTTCCCACTATACAAGGGAGGTAATGAATCTGAATTGGGCAACTTCAGACCAATCTCTTTGCTCAGTGTATTTTCAAAAATATTGGAAAAAATAGTCAAAAACCAGCTTACCAAATTCTTTATGGAGGAGGCAATTTTGTCAGATAGACTGTTTGGGTTTAGAACGGATAGGAATGTGTCGGATGCCATTTTTAGGTTGAATGAGGAGATCAATATGAACTTTGAATGTAGCCAACGAAGCTTACTAATATTCATGGACCTTGCTAAGGCATTTGACACGGTTGATAGGACAATATTGCTCAGGAAGTTGTATTCATATGGAATTTGCGGTGAGTCTCATGATTGGTTCAAGTCATACCTGAGCAATAGGAAACAGTTTATCCGAATCGATGATGTGCATAGTAGCCTGGGAACAATCAGGTATGGAGTAGTTCAAGGAAGCACATTGGGGCCTCTCCTATTTTTGTTGTACATAAATGATCTGTCGAGAGTGAGATTACAAGGTAGCCTGTATATACTTGCTGACGATACTGCATTGTTGCTGTTGGGTAGAAATGTTGAAGAGATTTACAATAAGGCTCGTAGTGACCTTGAGAAACTAAAAGATTGGTTCGATAAAAATATAATGACCCTTAATGTTAATAAAACAAAGTTTATGGACTTAAAATTGAGGAATAGGACAGATGATGGCTCAAATAGTATTGTATTACATTGTTGCAATATTCAACAGGGGGGTTCTATTCTATCTATTCTATTCTATCTATTGAAAAAGTAGGCACATATAAATATCTTGGGGTAATATTTGATGACAGAATGAATTGGTCCTGTCACATTTTATACATTAAAAGCGAAATTCGTAAAGCAATATTTCTGTTTCATGGGCTTAAGAATATACTTAATGTACAGGAGCTTAGGAATGTCTATTTTGCATATGTACAATCAATATTTCAGTGGGGAATAATTGCATGGGGGGATGCTATAAAACTGTTCTTGAGCCTTTAAAAGTTTCTCAAAATTCTATCTTGAGGGTCGAATTGCAGAGAGGTCCCAGATGTCACACTAAAGAATTATATCAGGACTTTAAAGTGTTTAATGTAAGGCGGCTATTTGTGAGATCTGCCTTAATTTACATGCATTGTTGTAACCAAATGTTCAACAATACAATAGATCATAGATACCCCATCAGAGCATCACATATAAACAATATACAGACTCCAAGATTAAATAAAACATATTCAACAACTAATATTCAGACCTGTCACACATACCTGTTGCACATAATACTTAGAAACATACCTGACTATCTCAAAACTTTTCAAAATTACAGATTAGGCCAGTATAAGCGAATTGTTGAGAAGTGGTTAATTATAAGTGACCAAGAGGAGTCTGAACGTGTGCTTCTCTCTGTATATAGGTAAGGAATATGGAACTTGGTGATCTTGTCTGTGGTCCTTTGAAATCCAAGTCCCATAGTGCTTATTATTATTTTTTTTATAGCCAGTGTAGTTTACTGTTATAGTATTACATGTTTTTGATTGGATTGTCCATTGTCATCACCATCTTTCATTTTTAGTTTGGAAAATTCTTTATAACTTGGTATCTAATTGCATTGCTATAGTGTATCTACCTTTTAATTCTACTAACTTTTAGTCATCAATTATAACTGGCTGTAATTGAATAGACTTAGAACGTTGTCGAAAATCCACTTTAATTAAAAAAATTAATATTTTACAGGAGCATGCTTTCTTGTGTGCTCACACATCATCAGCTGTAAGTTACAGTGAAGTTACAGGAAGTAGAAAGATTCCAACTTCAAGTTAACAAAAACAAAAGCAAGAGCTACTTGATCATTCTGACTAATTATCATTCCTATTTTTAATTTATGATTTTAATTTTAATTCTAATTTATATTTCTAATTCTAACAAAATTATTAGAAATTATATGATTTCGGCCTAATTTTTATGAAAAACTTTTTACTTATTATAAAACTAACAAAAAGAAAAGCAAGAGCCACTTGATCATTGTAATTGATTGTTAATTCTAATTTACTTAATTCCAACAAATTATTTGAAATTACATGAATATTTCATATGAAAAAATTATAATAAGAATAAATAGGTGTAAGGCAGTAAAATAGGTTATCTAAGTTAAAAAGATTTCAGAGTGGAATTTGTAATAAAATGAAGGAATTGTGAAATATCATCATCACTGTTGGAAATACTTATCAAGAATCCTAGAAAACTACTGAAATTGGGTTAACAACCTAGTCTATTTTTTTTCCTTAAATGTTCAATAAACTAATTTTTTTTCAACATGTCTAGATTTGGTTTGGTTCATTCTAGATGGTCTTGAACTAACCTACTTATATTACAGGGGAATATGTTAATATATGATCATTGAGGCTTGTTATTGAACTGTCTTTTTCTATTTTTTGAATTTCTACTGTTTCTAAAATATTCAATAGTGCTTTTAGGAATATAATACTGCTTTTAGGACAAAAGTGCAGTATGTCAGTATTGTTTTTTGGGTCAAAACTGTGTCCATTATCTAATAGATGGTCTGCAAAATTTGAATTAATATTACCCGTTTTCCAGGCTGTGGTATGCTCTGCAATTCTTGTGTTGAAAGATCTACCAGTCTGGCCCACGTAACAGGCATTACATTCAGCACAGTTCAGTTTGTATACTCCACTTTTTTCCCGATCTGCTATGGGGTCCTTGGAGGAGTTCATCAATTGATTAAGAACTGGAGTTGACTTGAATGCAACTTGCAGTCCTTCTCTCTTGATTGCATTCCCCACTTGTTGAGAAATTCTTCCAATGTAGGGTAGGGTGATCCAGCTGCCTGTCTGATTCCTGTCCTCTTGAGAATAAACTAATCTGGTGGCTTCCTTCTGTTTTATCCTGTTGAGAATGTTCCAAATAACTTCTGAATTGTAGCCGTTGTTCTTTGCAATTTCTAAGATGGTTCCAAGTTCTTTGTTGTAGTTTTCTGTAGACATTGGGATTCTGATCAGTATGTTGAGTAACTTCACTGTAACTTACAGCTGATGATGTGTGAGCACACACGAAAGCATGCTCCTGTGAAATATTAATTTCTATTTAATTAAAGTGGATTTTTGACAACGTTCTGAGTCTATTTAATTATGGAAAAGTTCCACAACATCAACATGCACACTATAACTGGCTGTTTCTGCAGCCAATTATTTGTTTTCTTTCTATAATATCAACATCTACTCATATCATTTTTTTAATCTGTATTTTTCTCAATTTAGTCTAATATAATATCAGTTTTCATAATTCAGTTTATAGATTTTAAAATCAGCGAATTACGCCAGGCCCTCACAAACACAAGCTTACAAACGTAAGGGTATATATAAATGTACTGTAACTGTACTGTATTATTTGTAAATTGTGAGAATAAAATTTAATTAAAATTGATGTGATTATTTTAAGCTTTACAATGATTACAACATAATGTTACAATATCATGTGTCAATATTATCTCTATGGCGTTCTAAATGGCGTTCACCTTACCATGTTCATAACCTTACTTAATAGAATCCTTATTCATCCTTTGAAAGCCTTAGAGGCAAAATATCTCAAAATCCGTTTTCAGTGCGCGTCTAGCATGTTTGAAGTATATTTGTGAAAAGTTTTAAGTCTGTAGGCCAATTATTTTAAGATGTAGTGTGATTTTTCATAAACATTTTCGAAAAAAATCCCTCTCCTGAACCTCCCTGTGCTCCTGATCGGAATTTTTCTGCATAGATTTAATTTTCTTATGTAGCTGAACAAAAATGTTCCTCATTACTTTGCTGTGCAATGAGCGGTTAAAGAGTAAAATTTCTTTGGGGGGCCCCAGCTCCCTCAGGGGGGCAAATTTCTGAAAATCCTTTCTTAGTGGATGTTTTGAGGCTACCATAAAAAATGTACAAAATTTCAAGTTTTTAGGCTTAGTAGTTTGGGCTGTGGTGTGATTTCAGTTTGTCGGGGCTTAGCCTTTTATAGATATAGAGAAGAAAAGAGATGAAGAAGAGAAGAGAAGAGAAGAAGAGATTGATAGTAACTGGCTAAGAGATTGAATGAATGAGAACAGATTTATCAGATTTTGGTGAACATTGAGCTATTTTGAATGTGCATCAATAATCTATTCGTTACTTGGAGCTTGAATTAAATATTGTAAATGATGTTTTCATGGATATGTGAAGATTTTGAAGTCCAATTTCAAAATAGGAGGGGATAACTGTATTTCTGAGTTCAGTATACTCACATCTATTAATACAATATAATAAAGAATTATGTAAATTGATAAAACAGCTTTCCTAAAACCATTTGGTACTGTATGAAAGTTCAAATTTTGTTAAAAAGATTCATTTGAGGGCTCTCGTGGCTATAGGACTGTAGGCTATATTAAGAGAAGTTATTGAACGAGCGTTAGCTAGTTCTCACTTTCGAATTACTAGAGGTCAAAGTCGTTTCCCTTCTGTTTGTATGTTCTAAAATAACTTGAGAAAGACTTCTAAAGACGTACTCATCGAACCTTTTCACAGGTCAAGTTCGTTGGATAACAAAATTAATTCAAAATTGTCCTCTTTCAGGATAGTGCATAACTTCCAACATTGAAAGTGCATGAGACAAAAATCTTTATCTATCATTTAGTCAGCTGAAGAATCAATTGCATGCAATGAAAACAGTTTTTCCATTTATTCATAACATCAGCTCAGGCTATTTGGGAGTTATCACACGGACAGACCTTCCTGCGCGGACACATGATTTCAGCTGCTTAGTATAATACAACATAATTTACAACTTTTACATCAACAAACTGATTCAGGTTGAGATATCAATGTGCGGTTTTTGCCATTCATTTTTTCTTGGAACTCTGTATCAAAATCATGTATCACATGACCACCTTCACATTGAAAAAAATTTGATTCATATGATGGACAAAGATGTTGGAGCGACAGAGTAATTTTTCATTTCAAATAGGATCCCCAATGAAACATACTATTAAATTATTCTTGTTAAAGAAATATTTAGCTGTTTCCATAATTTTCATCAACCATAGTATCTATAGTAGAAGTTGTTGGTTTTAAATATTACAATATATCCGTTTTTGAGCGAGTTCTCCAACCCAGGGAGTCACTAGTTTATTCATAAATGGAAGTTAGCCTATTACTTTCATATTATAGCAGTACGAGAACTTTCAATAAGAGGGCTTGAAATCTCTGCAAACTCTAGGAAGAAACAGAGTAGCCTATACTCTTTGGCATTAAAGAGAGTAGGCCTATGTAGTATGATCTCTAACTATTCTGTACAGACGATTTCCAGGAATGATTATGACACAGTACATAATCTCTTTCCGTATTAAGAGTAAATTAATACGAAATATAATCTAAAGTATGTATGCATTTATTTATAAGTACAAATTGTACTAACTCAAGGTGATAATAATAAGAACGCACAATTGGAACGTTCAGACAACATTTTAAAACTGAAAACTCGATGTGTTATACGAAATGGGCGGACGCATGACTCAGCATATCATTTCGTTAAAATTAATTACTGTTAGATTTTATCTCTAAACATTGATTAGTTTTCAAACACATGATCAATCCAACAACTAGTAATTCAACTTTCACCCAAGAAGAAATAACTTACATCTTACATCAATAAACTAATCAATATTTATATTTATGGGCTGGCATAGATTAATAAAATTGGCACGTACCATAACCATGATTTACTATGTGACTTCAAACACTGGATTCCTCTCAAGGTAAAATTGATCAACTAATTAAACATATTGTGGATCCGTAAACGCATTGTCGCAAACTTTGGCCTGAGAGAAATGGTCTAAAATAAAATTTCAAGTGATCAAAAGCGATATATTCTCATCCTGATTGAGATAATTTGAATGTCACAATTGGAAAAAATACTATAGAATAATAAAATTTCAATAAATTTAAACAGAACCCTAGAGGACTCAATAAAGTTGACTTAATTCGATAGAACAATAATTTTCCAATATAAGTTTCTAGCTCATTGTAATCTTATGATCTTAAACGTTCTAGGCAGGGTTGTCCTTAAGGGGGGGGGGCATGGCGCAATTTGCGCCATCAAAATTTTTGGGGGGCATGATTTTTTTCAAGATTGCATGTCAACATTTTAAACCATAGCTAAAGAATCAAGATATTAAATAGAAATATCCTAGTTTAGTTAATACTTTTTCCCACCTTTACAATGTTATTTGGCTAAGTGTAACTCAACATAAAGCCTAAATAAT
>NC_052509.1:68451376-68481520 GCF_014356525.2 Nilaparvata lugens
TATTCAATCAAATCTTGAGGAGAGTTGCAGTTTATTTGAGGAGATTAACATTCATATACATAACACACTTGATTATTTAAACAATCATATTTTAAAACTACAACTTAATTCAAATTATTACTGTCCCTGATTTGATTGCAAATAGCTGGAATAATAAACTCAGTAGGTAGTTGGTTTAACCAAGGATGAGAATATTATCATTTGAAGAATTTCTACTACTTTCAATTATCTACAGTGTTGTTCCAAAAAAGTGATGTATTAAAGGAGAATACTTGAATCACTCATCCATATCCCGCTTAAAACTGCATCCCTTGATCCCATCATACTTGTCTTTGTGAGAATTTCTTCGAAACTTTCTCAAGTTTTGGTGTTAATTATAATCACCATGGGCAAAAGGATGAGCGATGCCGTTTTCTCAATTTGAATTTGTTGGATAAGGGAATCGCTTTCAGTGGTGAGAAGGGTGAATAGAGAAACAGAAAGTATCGTGTTACATATTTAATCTGCAAGGAAAGTTGGTGTAGTAGAAGGTAGGGGGAGGAGGAGATGGTGGATGAGGAGGAGGAGGAGGAGGAGGTGGTGGTGGAAGTGGGGTAGTCTTTTGCCACCTGAGGCGAATCGCTCCAAGTTCCGCGAGAACGAGAGCCATGATTCCCCAGTTTGGCCGCGCCTGACTTTTGCAGCAATCGTTCGTTTTTGGCGTGCAAATAAAACGGTCCAATTAGAACGAGAAGAAACAGGAATGCAGCCGAGTTAATTAATTTCGTTGTGATGTTTGCCAGCCAACTTTCAGCTGGAACGAACGTCTTCGGCAAACAAAGAGTAGGCCTTGATTGGCTCAGCATATCTGCAATGGGCTGAATTTGCCTTCAGTTAGCCGAGCTACATGGTTGAAGAAATTTGGAATAGTTTTCGTAGATCGCACATTATTGCAACATGGACTTCAAGAGCTTATAACAACTAATGGACTCTGAGATCTTATATATATATATATATATATATATATATATATATAATATATATATATATAAGGAAACTAAGTTTCCTTCCTCAACCGAGCAGTGAGTGGGTATATATATATAAAAAAACTCAGTTTCCGGAAATCTCCGTTTCTAATGTAAGTTTTTAAGTGTGACAAGACATAAATAGATTGAAAACAATTGAAAACTTACATTAGAAACGGAAATTTTCGAAAACTGAGTTTCCTTCCTCAACCGAGCAGTGTGTGGTACAGTTTGAAATCCAATGGTCGTGACCTCAGAGTACGCAGTACGCATGGAGAGTCAATTGTAGCAGCAGAGACCACAGATGACGTGGTGCAGACGGAGGGAGAGAAAAGGGTACAGATTCAGGGGACATTATGGGTATTTAGGGGGCGGTTACAAACGAGAAATTTGAGATTTCAGTGGATTATGAATAAGGGAAGGTGTAGCTTATGAATTGATAGAAAAGAGGAGATTTAAAATTGGAAATCAGAAAAGAATTAGACTAAAATTGGGGAAAGGAATTGTATAATTGAACTTGAATGAAATTCATTTTTCATTTTTATTGAACATTTAATATATATTTGGTAGCTATGAAATTCATTATGATATGATGAAATTTATTCCAATGTTACAGTTGGTGTAGAGTTGATAGCTATGATACTATTGCTGTCTGTTGAGACCAGGAATGGAAGCAGCTCCAAGCACCCAAATAAAAGCCAATTCTTTTGTCTTGACATCTATGGAAGTGGCTGTGGGAGGGAGGGTGGAGAGGACGTTGACTTTGAAGCATTGGTCAAAGTTCTTGCTGTGCTCAGAGTCATGAGTAGGGATGGTAGGGGAGTATTATTTTTAAAGGAAGCCCTGTGGTTGTTGATCCGGAGGTTTAGGGCAGTGGTGGTTTCACCTATGTAGAAGGCAGGACAGAAGTTGCAGGAAAGGAGGTAGATGCATTTTTTGGAGATGCAATTACTGGATTGATGGATTTGGTGGGTGTAGTTGGTGAAAGGACTGATAAAGGAGATGGAAGAATCAGTGATAGGACAGGTTTTTAAGGACATTAAATCTGTCCTTCAAGGACAGGTTTGAGGTTTTCAATTCCAGGGAAGTAGGCTGTATAGAGCTTTGGAGTTTGCGGGATTTGGGATTTTTTTGTGGTTGGATTAGTGCCAGTTTTGGAGGAGATTTTTTTCTGTAACAACCTTTCAGGATTGGTGGAGTTTTCCGAGGTACTGGTCAAGATGGTGGGGATCACTGCAAACGTTTTGGCCTCGGATTGAGAGGGAACGTGGGAGGGATCTTTTGATGTGGTAGGGATGGCAACTCTCAAAGTGTGGGAACTGTTGAGTGTGGGTGGATTTGGTGAAAGTATTGGTGGATAAGGTATTGGAGTTGGAAAGGATTACATTGACACCTAGGAAGTTGAAGTATTCAGGAATATTCCAGGTGAATGAGACAGAGTAGTTGTTTCAACTCCAACTACTTCTCCTTCTCTCTCAACTCAACTCCAACTACTCTGTCCCCTTCACCTGGAATACTCTGGAATATTTCTGAATTCTTCATCAACGTCCCAGATGTCAATGTAATTCTTTCCAACTCTAATACCTTATGCACCAATATATATATATATATAATATATATATATATATATATATATATATATATATATATATATATATATATATAATATATATATATATATATGTATATATATATATATATATATATTGTTTTGTAGAGTGAGAGGACTGTATCTAAATTATTATTGTATTTAATGAAAATACTTGCCAAGCTGGAATTAAAAGAAATATTTACTGTGAGCAAAGCTATGGAAATTCTCAAATTAGTATAGTTAATAGACTCACCAGTCGTAATTTTTATATCTGCCAAATTATCAATTATAAGGTATTGGAGTCGAAATACAGGATGGAATATAGAAATGAGAAGGATAAATACCTTTGGGAAAGGAAATACCTTTCTGATACTCTGATACTGTGGCCTGGCGATGATTACAAGCTGCTTGGCAATATTAATTTCACTGCTCCTTGCTTCTCCCAAATATTCACAACATTCATTAAACACTTCAATCAATTATTGACATATAATGTCCGGCCAGACAAATAACAAATAACGAATAAAGTGAGCCGGTACGGTCTGGCTTTGTACACTCTTGACTCAGTCTGTTTTTTCCCGACTGACAAGAAAGCCTGGGCTGACGACAGTTTTCGACAATCCACCGCCAGGAGGCAGCACCGCACGGAACAGCGCTACATCAACGTGCTGAATTCAAGAATGGCCACAACATTCCCCCCCCCCACCTGAAAAGATATTTTTCAGCTAGGGCAAAGACAAAAATGACGATTATATAATACAAAAATCCAAACATGCAACCACAACCAAGAGCACAAAAAAAAAACAAGATTCACGACTACACCCTCCACTATTGTGTGGGTAGTGGGAAAAGTTTGGTGACTGGTCGTTTAAGACACCCATTCTTCAAACGCACCAGAGCCACTCTCACTTGGCCGTCCGTCCCTGGGAAAACTTGTTCCACAATACCTAGTGGCCACTGCAGTGGAGGGAGGTTTGGCTGATCCACAATTAACACAGTGCCTACTTCAAGTGGAGTAGGCACTGTTTTCCTCATTCCTGAAGCTCATGAAGATATTCTACTCACCACCTGTGCCAAAAGGATTGCACTAGTTGATTCACCAGCTGAAAGCGAGTAAGACGATTCACAGGAGAATCAACAACATCTTCCATTGGAAAAGCTTTCAATGGGGTAAGTTTGAGAAAATGTGCTGGTGTTAATGCAAGTGGTTCACTAGGATCTTCACTCATAGAGCACAGTGGTCTCGAGTTCAGTACAGCTTCGACCTGAACTAAAACGGTATTCATCTCTTCGTACATTAACAATTGAGTACCAATCACACGAAATGGATGTGATTTTGTTGCCTTTATGTTCGCTTCCCAGATGCCACCAAAATGGGAGCTCCTGGCGGAATAAATTTCCAGTCGATTCTATAATAGGACAAATCACCTAGAAGAGTTAACAAATTTCGAAAGCTGAACTAATTGCTCGTGAGCACCAACAAAATTGGTTCCACAATCTGAGCAGATTACTCTACAAGGCCCATGTTGAGACAGAAAACGTTGAAAAGCAGCCAAGAATGCTGGAGTAGACAAATCAGAGAAGAGTTCAATATGTTCTGCTTTTGTAGACATGCATACGAACAGAAATATATAGGCCTTCAAAATGACGGGATAACATCATTTAGCCATAGTAACTCGTATTGGTCCAGCGTAGTCAACTCCACAATGCTCGAAAGGTTTCAATTGCGTTACTCTACTAGCTGGTAAATTACCCATTTAAGGGGGTGAAATCTTTGGTTTACACCGAAAACATTTATTACAAAGATAAACACATTTACAAACAACAAGACGACCAGACAGAATCCAAAACTTTTGCCTGATTAAGGATAACAGCAGACGGGGCCCAGCGTGACAATTCTTCACATGAAAATTATTCACCAATAACGTGACAAAATTGTCCTTTTTCGGCAAGATGATTGGATGACAATTATCAAAACCAAGATTAGCTGTTGACAATCGACTGCCGACACGAATTACTTCATTCTCTAGGAATGGAGACAAACGCTGCATACAAACTGAACAACACTTTCCTGTTTTCAATTGAGACAATTCATTAGTAAAATGGATTTTCTGTACTAGTCTACATAGATACATTTCAGCTACATTCAAATCAGATTCACCCTATTTAGGTAATACACGAACAAATTTCAAAATCACAATTACTACATGTAACAAACATTGGTAGCTTGAACAGCGTTGAATCAATGAATATATCACATTATCACAAGTCGCATCTGTGTGAAGGGTTGTGAGAACATTAGTTTTAGCTTCCGGTGGATTTTCAACTTCGACAAAGTCCACTTTCACTGGCCAACTATTTTCCTCTTTTTTCAACCAAGTAGGGCCGTTCCACCACAATTTATGACTCACAAGCTCGGCTGGTGTTAAACCACGTGACAAACAATCTGACAGATTTTCTGAGCCACTAACTTGCTTCCACTGTTGCACGTTACAATCTTGAATTTTCGATACACGATTCAAAACAAAAGTGGTCCAGTGTGACGGTGGGGCCTGAATCCAATAGAGAGCCACCGTTGAGTCTGATAAGGCTATCACACAAGACACACGACACCTTTCACTAATGATGTTATAGGTAGTATGCAACAACTCTGCCAATAATAGCACAGCACATAATTCCAGTCGCGGAATGGAAACTGATTTATTTGGAGTGACTTTGAATTTCCACACAGCAAAGTGATAGTTGGTGGCAATCCATCATCACATTGACTCTTGAGATAAATGACAGCTCCAAGTGCTTCTTCTGATGCGTCACAAGATCCAATTAAACTAATTCTTGTATTCAAATACACTCTGAGATGACAAGGAATAGAGATAGTTGATAATAAATCAAACTCATTTTGACATACTTCCCAGCATTTCGTGACTGATAACGGTGGTGTCTGATCCCAACCAACTCCGCATTGCCACAACTGTTTGATCAGACACTTCAATAGTAACGTGAGAGGAGCAAGAAACTCCATTGGATCGTAAATTCGAGCAACTGCTGAGAGTATCTTACGTTTGGTCGCTATCTCTCCAGTATGATTGACAACAAAGTGAAACGAATCGACAACTGGTTGCCACCTCAAACCTAGAATTGATAACGAATTTTCAAAATCAAAATTTTTAGCTACAATTGATGTGTCATTCTCGTGCATATATTCCATCAATTCAGCCGAATTGAATGCCCACTTTGTTAATTCGAAGCCACCTCGCTTGAATAGCTCCTTGGTCTGACTATAAATATCGTTAGTGTCTGATAAAGAAGGTGCTGAAGTGACAAGATCGTCGACAAACATATCACTCGTATGCGTGTGGATGCAGCAGGGAAATTATCACCTTCTTCTTCTACCAAGCGGTGTACTGTACGTAAGGCCAAATATGGCGATGAAGACACTCCAAACACGACACAATTCAACTCATAAATTTCAATTGGATCCTTGATAGAAAATCTCCATAGAATACGCTGGTATCTTCGACATGATTCTTCCATCACGATTTGACGATACATCTGACGTATGTCAGCTATCAACGCCATTTGAAATAATCGAAAATTGAGTAACACAACAAAGATATCCGTTTGCAATTTCGATCCAACATGCAATATTTCATTTAACGATAGCGATGTGGTGGTCTTAGCACTAGCATCAAACACAATACAAATTGGTGTTGTGGAGCTGCTTGCTTTGACAATTGCATGATGTGGGATGTGATAACCACTCTTATCAGACTGATCGGTTATCAATGACATGTATCCCTGTTTCAAATAGTCTTTCAATATTTTGTGATAGGCAACACGCGATGTAGAATCCAACTCCAAACGTCTTTCCAAATTCGAAAAACATCGTTTGGCAGAATTATACAAGTCACCCAAATTATCAGGGGGTTTCAACCATGACAATGAAACGATAAACCTCCCCGATTCAGTACGACAAACAGATGAAACGTAGTTATTCTCACAATCGACTTCTTGAGGTTTCAGCGGCCGTGTTGAGGCAGGGCACTCTTTCAATTCCCATAATTTTGAACCATTTTATCCAATGAAAGATTGCACACAACATGACTGCTCATATCACATGATGACGACAAAATCAGAGCTCTTCCCATGAGGATATAGCCCGAAAGACTGTCTATAGCTGTAATCTCATTCACCTTTCCCACCACACGATCAGACTTCAGCAAATGAGGTAACAATTCAGCACCAATAATCACATAAATTGTATTCGGTGAATAGAATTGTTCATCAGCCAATTGTAATCCACTCAAATGAGACAATTTAGACCTATCCATTTCACAAGAGGGCAACCGTTCAACAATACTCTCTACCACGAGAGACTCGACGGAGAAACAAATATCTGAGTCAATTCTAGATTGAAACGAGAAGCATGTACGTCCACGTACAACCGTCTCCTTTCCTCCAAAACCGTGAACAACAGTATTCAATTTACTAATTGGAAGATTCAATTTTTTACAAGCACTGGATGTAATAAAATGCGATTGAGAACCGCTATCCAACAAAACACGAAGTTCATGTAATCCACCAGATGAACTTTTCACTAACACCCTAGCAGTAGACAAAACGACAATGCTATTACTACCATTAGTAGCAGAATAACAGGTGACAGAAAGATTTTTCTCAACACTCACAGACTCTACACTACTTTTAGACTCATTCAACCCGAAATGTAACAATGTGTGGTGCATCTGGTTGCATAAAGAACACGTTTCATTACTGTTACAAGCTCTACTCGAATGAGTATCCTCCAGACAACGAAAGCAATACAAAATTTCCTTCACAAAAGCGTATCTTTCTCTAGGGGTCTGTTACAGGAATAAAATGCAATCAACAAATTTATGACCCTTTTTTGAACAACACAGACAGCTTACACCTCTCTCAGCTTTATTGAGATCAGTTGACAATTCATGGCTGGGTGAATGAGTGACAAACACTTTTGAACTTGAATGAGAGTGAGTTTTGAAATTTTTGGAAGCAGACTGAGTCTTTTTTACAACGGAATTACTTGACAAATTCAACAACTTATTATCATCAAACAGCAAAGATTTAACCTGTTTTTGTATAAAAGAGACCAAGTCATCATAAGATGGAACATCTTTATCTCTTACTGCCGCCTCAAATGAACGCCTTGTTACAGGATCTAACAGCTTCAATGCGTGATACAAGAAAATAATATCTGTAAGATTGACTCCCCACAAACGTTTCAAAGCCAAGATTGGCGCACAAAATTGATCAAGAATTGCAGTCAGACCACACCTACTTTCGACTTTAAGAGCCTCGAATTCAAAAATCTGTTCAAATAGGCTTCGGTCTAAGATCTTGTGTCCTGATAACGAGTAACCAATGACGTCCATATATTTTGGTAATTGGCCCCAATGAGTGATACATGCTGAATAAGATTAGCCGCTTCACCACTTCATCGTGAGAATAAATACTGCATCCGCTGTTGATTGGTCAAAGATTCATTATCATGGACTAAAACCTTGAACAACTCATAGAAACTGGCCCATTTCAATTGGTTCCCGTCAAAAGTCAGCAATTCTATATGCCACAAATTAAGATCAGGATTCGATTGAGTAACTGCTGAAACTGTGGGATTTAATACAACTTAAGTTTCAGCTGATTGATTTAATTTTTTCAATGCCTGTTTGATGAAAGCCACTAAATCGAGATGAGAATCTGTGAATTCAGGAACATAATCCTCTTTCAACTCAATTTTCAACTCTTGAATTCTTAAGACACAACTTTCGAATTCCTCCAATGTCTTTGAAAGATTCTCTCCTTAGATTATGAATTGATCGGCAACCTTTTTATCCTCAATGCCTTTTGATAAGTCATACAAATGCTGAATTTGTAAGAATAAATGTTGTTTCCTTGCTTGCAAGACTTTCAATGTCTTTTCTACCTTGTCTGTCATATTAACCAACAAAATGACATAAAAAACAAATACTATATAAAATGACAAAAATACACAATTACAAAAAATGAAAGGCAAAATAGGAACAATGAAAGAACATCCAATTCGATGTTTCTTTACTTCCAATCAGTCGAGTGAAAAGCAGACTCATTCAAGTACAAAGCTATAAAACAATAACTACAATAATATTCATTGTTTATTTGCTGATAATCGATCAATAAAGTCAAATGCTCGACAGAGATAAGAAGATAATGAGGTTGTTCAATTCGACCTTGAGCCTGAACCTCTTTTGAGCATGTACCGACAATTACAAAAAACTCGTGTATTGAAATAGAGATTCCAACATCTAAATACAAATAATAAATGGAAAAAGCAAGTTTCAAATTCAATAAATTCACTGATTCAATGATAATCTGGCCCAGAGGACCAAAAATGTTTTGTAGAGTGAGAGGACTGTATCTAAATTATTATTGTATTTAATGAAAATACTTGCCAAGCTGGAATTGAAAGAAATATTTACTATGAGCAAAGCTATGGAAATTCTCAAATTAGTATAGATAATAGACTCACCAGTTGTAATTTTTATATGTGCCAAATTATCAATTATAAGGTATTGGAGTCAAAATACATGATGCAATCATTTATTTATTTATTTATTTGTTTATACATGTCATAGGCAATTACAAGAAAAGCATGGACAATTGTCATACAAAAATCAGTCAATAAAAACATAACTTAATCTAGCAATACTAGTTCTTATTTCTAAACAATGCATTATATTAAGATGACAAAAGTAACTATGACTATGATGCACACTATTATAGATACCAGTAACACAAAAAACAAACATTTATAGATAAAAAATAGAATAGTAGAGTACGGTACTAAAATATGTCAGTCTATCAGCCTCTTTCACATAGTAATTGATCTTGAAAATGTTGAAAGGAAGGCCTAGGCTTTAATTTATGAGTGCCTGCCAACTATACGGACACTCCTCAATCAACCAGTCCTTAGTCATTCTTTTGACAGGCCAAGTGATTGAGCCTCCTTTAACTGGGTTGGCAACGAATTAAAAACCTTTATACTTTTATGCTCTGTACTTTGTTCATAAAATGCTGTTCGGTACTGATTAATTCTCACAACATTTCTTGATCTGGTGAAATGATCATGAATATCAGATCCTGCTGTCCAACTGTCATGTGACTTATAAGCAAAAATAGCCAGGTTGTAAATATAAAGAGCAGGAACTGTCATGATTCTTGATGACTTGAAAATGGACCGACAAGAAAATCTATGGGGCTTCCCAAATATGATCCTAACAGTTCTCTTCTGGGCTTTGAAAACCATCAGTGCATCTCTTGAAGCACCCCAAAGCAGTATGCCATATGAGAGTAGTGACTCAAAATACCCATGGTAGGCAGCAATCACAGCATCTCTTGCCAGAACCCCAGATAATCTTGAGATAATGAAGGCTGCTGAATTGAGTTTTTTTATCAGTGATTCCACATGAACTGACCATGCCAAATTCCGGTCGACAGTCACTCCCAGGAACCCTGCCGAGGTAGAGGGCTGAACCTCCTCACCATCAATATCAAACTGAAAAGAGCCCAGCTGTGATCGCTGTATCTGGAATTCAATAAATGAGGTTTTCTTAATGTTCACCTCCAACAAGTTTGCCTTGCACCACTGAGTCACCTCACTAAGCACAGAGTCTGCAGTCAGCTGAAGTTCATCACTATTCCTAGCTGTTATTAGGAAATTTGAATCATCAGCAAAGAGAACTGATTTGGCATGATGTACATTTGCAGGGAGGTCATTAATGTAAATCAGAAACAGAAGGGGGCCCAAAATTGATTCCTGTGGGACCCCTCTCCCAACAGGACGAAAGTCAGACCTGAATTTACCATTAATGACAACACCATTATCGCCCTATATTTCAACCATCTGGTTTCTGTTACTAAGATAAGACTCAATCATCGACAAGAAATCACCTCTAATTCCATAGTAATGAAGCTTCCTTAGGAGAATGCTGTGGTTCAGGCTGTCAAATGCCTTCTTCATATCAACAAAAAACCCCATGACCTTAAGACCCTGATCCAATGATGAATAGATATCACTGATGAAACTCTCCAATGCATCTACGGTTGACATTCCAGCTCTAAAACCATATTGACACTCACTTAAAAGATTGTTATTCAGGAAGTGAGCCAGCAAGGGGTCATATACTGCTCTCTCCCATAGTCGGTATTTATACACTTCCTTCCGAGAGCCTTTTTTGAAAATTGGCTTTAGCTTAGATACCTTGAAGCAGGCGGGGAATGACCGAGAAGCACATGATCTGTTCAGAAGCTGAGTGACAGGACCACTGACACAATGGAAAAACTCATTTAGTATTTTTGAAGGAATTCCATCAGGATGGAATATAGAAATGAGAAGGATAAATACCTTTGGGAAAGGAAATACCTTTCTGATACTCTGATACTGTGGCCTGGCGATGATTACAAGCTGCTTAACAATATTAATTTCACTGCTCCTTGCTTCTCCCAAATATTCTTCTTCTTCTTTGTCTCTCCCCAGTATGCCTTACAGCGTTGGGGTAGCCTCGGTCCACTTCCTCCATTTATCTCTATCCATCGCCATCCTCCTCATCTCCAGAACCGTCTTCCCTCTTCTTCTCCCTATCTCCTCAATGCGATCCTTGTATGAATACCTCGGGCGCCCCACCGTTCTTCTTCCCTGTACTCTAACATTTACAAACTGTTTTGCCTTGCTTTCGTCCCTCATCCGTTGTACATGTCCATACCAACCCAGCTGCCTCGTTTCTATTCTTTCCCCAACATCTCTCATTCCCACTTCTTCCCTTATTCTAGTATTTCTTACTCTATCCCTTCCAGTCTTACCAACTGTCTTTCTGTGGCATTTCATCTCCACAGTCCTTATCTTATTTTCGTGGCTTGATTTTATTGGCCAACTTTCGCTTCCATATAGCATGATGGGCTCTATTATTGTTCTGTACACCTGGTTCTTTATCTTTTTATCAAGCTCTCTTTTTCCAAATAATATAAAAATTGGTCCTCCGGGCCGGATTTCTTGATCCAGTGTTTACCTGGGATAATTGTTAATTGGACCAATTGTAAAAATTGGTCCTCCTGCCCGTAATCTTTGACCCAGTTTGCCTAGGATAATTGTTAATTTTTATTACCCATTTCTTGGTCCATTGAACCTTAGGGTTCCAGTGACCGTGTGCCTAATAGTCTAGCTTGACGCCAATGATTAGGTCCCACTCTAGAGTATATTTTATTTCATTGTACCTTTGTATGTTTATATTGTTTAATATTAAGCATTCACACACTTGTTTCAAATTTTCAGTACTGGCTGCAACTCAAAGCACGCTGCGACGTGTATGCACCAGCTATCAACTATCTTGTACCCTGAGAGAGTGAACCGCACTGAACTGGTCACAGACGGCTATTGTGCATTAAGAAAACAACACACGGCAAACTACACCGCCTTGCGAGCTTGCTACTTGACTCGCCGCACAGCAAGCTTGATACAACTTGCCTCAAACGCACAGGCGTGCCTCTCTGCGTACTGGACCAGCGCCCAAAGTTGCTTATTGGCGCAGCAATCGCATTGCTACAGTGCAGCATCATTTCATTCACTCAGGTTTTTCTGTTAGTTTTTAAGCATGTCTGATCATGAGGAAGATTCACTTCCTGAGCCTTCTGCTCTTTTCAATGCAAGAGACAATTTACACCAGGAAATAGATTGGTTCATAACCAGCTATAACGATTATGTTGTGGACACTGAAGCCACTTACTATCAATTATTGACTGTAAAAAACGAACTAGGTTCACTTAGAATTAAGTATGATAAGATACATCAACAATTATGGAATTCAGAGTTGCAAGCACAGGACACTTCAACTCATTTTGAGATACTCAATAAGTTTATCTCCATTACCTCTAAGGCAAACGCTGCATTAACTGCTTTTGAAAGCAGACAACGCATCAATGAGGCCACTGCTGGTGCTTCCCAGCGGCCAACATCTCAAAACGCACCTTTGGCAAATTTTCAGTTGCCTCAGATTCCGCTTCCACGCTTCAATGGGGAGCTTTCAAAATGGCAAGCATTCTCAAGTGCTTTTACTAATATTATTGGTAATCAAGATAATATTGATGATTCATTGAAATTTTTCTATCTTTGTCAATCACTCAGTGGTGAAGCTCTTGCTAGAGTGGAACACATTGAAGCTGACGAAAATAGTTTTCAGCTTGCTTGGAACCTCTTAAGGGAGAGGTATGACAACAAGAGATTAATTGCTGCCAGGCACGTCACGGCAATTGAATCTCCGCCTACCATAAAGCGTAACTGTCTGCAATCATTATGGGCATTCATTGACTTTTGCAAGTCCCACATCACCACGCTCGAAGCGCTTCAACTTGGAGTCCAAATCAAGGACTTATTGTACATGCACAAAATGTTGTTGCAGTTGGATACTGCTACTGTTCGAGAATGGGAAAAGAGTGTTGGTATACACGACATTCCCACCATTGATAAATTTTGGAATTTTTGGAATCACAATGCAAAATCATGGAAGCTGTTGCTTCAAGCTCAGCTAACCATCATCAAGGAAATGTACAGCAAAGTACATCCAACTCGGTTGGTGCTCATAGCAAGCCAAAGTTCAATCAAAATCAATCGAATGTTCAAGCTAGGATGCAGGTTACTACCTCTTCTATGTCACCTTGTAGTTTTTGTAATTCTGTTGGTCATTTTCCAAATCGTTGTAATGAATTATTGAAGTTACAGGTTACTGATCGTTGGAATGCTGTACGTGACAAAAGGTTATGTTATAATTGCCTCAAGCCTTTCGCACCCAATCATGTTTGTTTGGACAAATCGTGTACACTTTGTGGCAAGAGTCACCACACTGTTCTTCACAGGTCGTATTCTCAATCACGGGACACTCAGCCTACTTTTAAGGATAAGGTAACTTCCAATGTTATTCATTCTCAATCTTTTGCTCCCTCCAAGGGTAAGAATGCTGTTTTGAATTCCGTCATGGATCAGAATGCGGAAGCAACTAAGCAAGCTGTTTCTCATGCAGAACAGCCTCAGAACAACTCTCATGTCACAATGAGCTCCACTTCGTCACTGTGTTTGCAACAGCAATCAACTGTCGCCTTGTTACCTACTGCCGAAGTTTTAGTTCAATCTTCTAGTGGGGAATTTATTAAAGCAACTGCGCTTTTAGATTCTTGCTCTGATTGTTATTTGATGTCAACTGGGTTGGCTGAAAAATTATCACTTGTTACTTTGTATTCTGACACTTTGATTCATAGTGTAGGTGAGAATAAGACCAAATCATCTATTTCTCATTCGGTTTGCCTGTCTTCATCTGATCGTTCGTGGTCGGTTGAAGAAAATTGTATTGTAGTTGATAGCATATCATCTAATGTTCCTAGTGTGAACATCAATCTTTCTAAAATTTCAATTCCTGTTGAACTTAAATTAGCGGATCCATCGTTTGATCAGCCTAAACCTGTAGATTTGTTACTTGGTGCTGGTATATTCGCATCTATACTTCAGCCTGGTAAATTGTATCTGGCTCAAAACGCTCCCATCCTTCAGAAAACCAGTCTAGGTTGGGTCATATTTGGTTCTTGTAAAGCTATTCGTCCTATTGCAGCACCTCGTTCGTGCCTCCCCGCTTCACCCGTGGCTGCTCCCCATGGGGTCACGTCGAATTTTCTAACTTCAAATGATGTCTCTCATCAGTTAGAGAAATCAGTTCAGGTATCAGTTCAGGAAAGCAATTTTCAATCAGTTCAGGTATTAGCTACTACTTCGTCTCGTAATGATGTTATTTCAGGTATAATCAATGGTTGCTCCACCTATCACAAAATCGTTCGTACAACAGCATATGTTCTACGGTTCATTCATAATTGTAAAAAACAAAATTCACTCACTCAGCGCTTTGGTCAATTAACTATATCTGAAATTTCAGAAGCTGAAAATTGTATCTTCAAATCTATTCAAGAAGAAGCTTTCTCTGCCGAACTTAAAGCATTGCATCAAAATCAGGAGCTATTGCCTAATAGTTCTATTAAAGCCTTGTCACCATTCATTCACTCAGATTCTCTGCTCAGAGTTGGTGGACGTTTGCAAAATGCAAATGCTTCCTTTGATTATAAACATCAAATATTGTTGCCTAGCGATCACAAATTCACTCGTGCATTGATTGTTGCTCACCATCGTCGTCTAAGTCATGCTGGGGTGCAGGTCACCATGGCCAGTGTAAGACAACGATTTTGGTTTCCTTCCACCCGTCGCACCATCAAAAGTGTATTGCGGCATTGCTTAATGTGTTTTCGCTTTTCTGCTCTTCGTTCCGAGCAAATCATGGGTAGTTTACCAGCGGCCCGCGTTCAGGCCAATGTTCCCTTTTACAATTGTGGTTTGGATTACGTCGGTCCTATTTCCATTCGTGTAGGCGGCCCCAAATCTCGTACTTTTTCTCCACCACTCTTCAGAAAAAAGACCCACTCCTCAACCACTCTTCAGAAAAAAGGCAAATGGCTAAACAGTTGTGAAAATTTGAAAATCGGTACGGTTGTCATCTTGAAGGATCCTGGTTCCGCGCAGTCCACTTGGAAGCTGGCGCGCATTACTGAAGTTCATCCCGGTAAGGACGACAAGGTTCGAGTTGTCACTGTTCTCACTCCCTCTGGCACTTTTAAGAGAGCTATTTCGAGTTTAGCACCTCTTCCCATTGATGAGGATTCTAGTTAATCCCCTTGCTCTTATGGTTCATGTTGTATTTTCAGGTTTCATTGTTTTTTCCCCTGGTTCTCACATGGGGCCCAGTTTTCAATTTCCAATTGCCTTGCTAGATTTTACATATTTCTTACTTTTTCTTATTGTGCCATACCCCCGTATGACACAAGGGGCCCAGTTTATGTAAAATCTGACAAAGCATTTATTGGAACGGTTCCACTTGTTATTCGTTCCGCTACTACGTAGACATCATGTCTGTCTGTCTGCGCGCTGTGTCTTTTGTGCGTCTGCGCTGACCAGTGACGTCACAGTCGGTTCTTCGACACTGCTTTAGTCAAGCTGGTTTTCTATACTTTTATTCGTACTTTTTCGTCGGATTATTTGCCATTATTTATACTATTCGATTTTTTTGGAATTTAATCTTGTCTTTAGGCATCTTACTTTTTAGATATTTGCCACTTTTTCACCAAACGTTTGTAGACGTTTCACATACGTGACTACATTTCCGCCTTCCCTTTTTGTTGCTAGCGCCTTTTGCCTTTTGCTGTTTGTCTTTCAATGGAGGTCGTCGGTGTGTGCATATCGCGCCTGGTCTAAACCTTTCATCTGAATTCATCGGACCTACAGAACGTTTTTAAAGTGTGAATTATTCTACAAATTAATTCATTTATTCTATTCTTCAATTGTGATTAAATTATTCATCGATTGCTTCGCATTTTTGCTCTGATAAACTTTGCTAAGTTCACGACCTTGTGTGAGCATTCATCGCTAGTCATTGGATCTACAGAACGTTTTTTAAAGTGTGAATTATTCTACAAATTAATTCATTTATTCTATTCTTCAATTGTGATTAAATTATTCATCGATTGCTTCGCATATTGCTCTGATAAACTTTGTCAAAAATTACAACCTCGTGTAGGCTTCAATTGCCATTCTTCTACAATTGGCTTCACCTCGTGAAACTCAAGCTTTCAAGTTCATCATCTCTGCCGTTTGGAAATCAATCCAAAAATTCCACAACTTGAAGATCGGATTATTCGTTTGGGATTCTACATGCTCCAGCCTACATTTCCACTGGGGGATTCGCCTGCTGTGGTGGACGTTTCCATGCTTGTCATCGCATGGCCAGATCACATCATCGCTTGCTGATGTCCTGTTTCTGTGGGTATTGCGGAGTCATTGCCTGTCTGCCTGGCTGCATCTCCTCTTCAAAATTTTATTCAGGTTATGTAAATCGTTCTGTTCAATTTTCATTTACGTATGTATCATAATTGATTTATTAATGTCTATCTTGACATTCATTTCACTGAGGCCACTGACGCCTACTTATGGATTTATTAATGTCTATCTTGACATTTGATTCACTGAGGCCACCGACGCCTACTAATTGTTTTATTAATGTCTATCTTGACATTCAATTCACTGAGGCCACTGATGCCTACTAATTGTTTGATTAATGTCTATCTTGACATTCAAATTCACTGAGGCCACCGACGCCTACTAATTGTTTGATTAATGTCTATCTTGACATCCAATTCATTGAGGCCACCGACGCCTACTTATTTATTTATTAATGTCTATCTTGACATTCAATTCACTAAGGCCACCAACGCCTATTAATACATTGGATTTGACAGCTACCCTTGGCTTCACAAGTGATTTTCTGAGGCCACTGACGCCTATTAATTCATTGGATTTTGACAGCTACCCTTGGCTTTACAAGTGATTCACTAAGGCCACCGACGCCTATTAATTCATTGTATTTAACAGCTACCCTTGGCTTTACAAGTGATTTTCTGAGGCCACTGACGCCTATATAATTGTATTCAATAGTAGCAACTATTAATTTATTGGATTTGACAGCTACCCTTGGCTTTACAAGTGATTTTCTGAGGCCACTGTCGCCTATTAATCGTTCTAATTGATGTCTATCTTGACACTCAATTCATTGAAGGCCCATGTCGCCTATATTCAACCTGGACAATCTTCATATTGTATTTATTAGCTACCCTTAGCTCTTAAGTGATATTTTAAGGCCAGTGACGCCTATTAATTGTTTGGTCGAAGTCTATCTTGACATTCAAATCACTGAAGGCCTATGCCGCATATATTTTTATGTATGTTACTTGCTGAGCATTTTTTACAGCTTATTGTCATTTTTTAATCATTAATATTGTACCTTACAGCAATAACCTTCATTATAGCACTCAATTTATATTCATTTCAGGTATCATTAATACTACCTTTTCAATTATTGTCAGGCTTCAATGGTCATTAATGTCATTGACCTAATTTCATTTAAATTTTGTATTTCTCTACATTATTTCACATGTTGTAATTTTCCCAAGATATTTAACTTAATCTACTTACAATTGTTTTTGTATGTGGCCATCTGCCTATTATTATTTAGAGATTGATTGATTGATTGATTGATTGATTGATTGATTGATTGATTGATTGATTGATTGATTGATTGATTGATTGATTGATTGATTGATTGATTGATTGATTGATTGAGTACTTTATTTATGTAGATTACAATATATACTGGCTTATACACTTATATACAATAGCTTACAATACAGCAAAATTATAGATGAATTTACATAATATAGACTAAGAAAATAATTATTGAACTGTATATGATATGAAAAAGCAGTTTGTAATATAATAACTCTAGATAATAATCATATTGTTATGCATCTACATAAATTGGCGGAGCTTTGGACATATCAATGTCCATTCTTCGGAAAGAATATTAAAAATATCCTCCCCACTAACTCTCTACCAAAACGTTAATTTCGTTATTTAAACTAAGGATTTATTTATTAATGGAAATATTGTAAAAGTTTTAATCAATATGAATATTAAAGAGAAAAAAAAACAGAAAAGATTCAAAGACTTAAAGACTTAAAGATATTTAACTTAATCTACTTACAATTGTTTTTGTATGTGGCCATCTGCCTATTATTATTTTATTGATCCCAAGATATTTGACTCAATGTTTTTTTGTATGTGGCCATCTGCCTATTATTATCTTATTATTATTAAATCTTATATTGTTGATTCATTTAGTCGTTTATTGGCGTACTTACCACACTTCAAGCTATCAGTATTTTTATGCACAGAATTCAAAGATTTATTTGTAGGTATTTATACCAACTATCATTCACAGTCCACTGTCCTGCCCTTGGATTCTGTCAGATTAAGTTATTGACATTTTGTCGATAACTTTGGTGTAAACCTAGCTTAAGTGAGTGTTATGAAAGTAACAGTGCACAGGCATTGCTCAATTATGGCCAGGTCACACATATCCGCACCGAGCCCGCGCCTCGGCATGGTCGTGTGACGGACGTACTACGGTGAGTGAGAGAACAAAATTAATGCTTTTAAATGTGTAGGGACAAATACTACTACACCGCATCAGCACCTTCACCGTGTTTGTTGCCCGAGCCGTCAACTACTAGTTCAGTTTACTTTTTGATGGAGACAGTGCGGGCTCGTTTAACATAGAGAGTGGAAAACTTATTCATGAGATACGGAATTTTACAGTTTTTCATGATCAAAGTGGTGAGAAATATGGTTGAAGGGAAAATAAGTTAGGCCAAAAGTAAAAGTATAACCAAATAATAAGACAAACCAAAGGTATGATATACATAATATAATAAATAATTAAATAAACATCAAAAAGAAGGAACCCATGACTGTGTCTTGAATTAAAAATTTAAAACTAATTACGTTTAGATACATAAGACAGAAGATAACAATTTTATTGCTGATATATATTTCCGATACATGACTGATTGTGGTATTGTTATGTACCAAAATATTTACCAGCACAATCACATTCAGAAATCAGACCACAGTAGTACTACAGAACTGAGACACTACTGCCGCTAGGCTGTCGCACGGATATGTGTGTTCTCCTATCATCATCACCGTGTCGCGGACATAACTCGGCCGTACCTCAGCATGGGCTCGGTGCGGTTATATGTATCCCGAGTCTTGGACTGTGAAGGAGTGATATACCCCTTTAGCGTCAAACTTTTACCTAGCTAGAATTGAACTGTTTGTTAGCTGAAGTGTTAGATTGCAGTCAAATTACAAGGAGAAAATATATATCTACTAGCCGTCAGGCTCGCTTCGCTCGCCATATCTGTTTAGCCAGGACGTACATTTCGCTGGCCCCCCCACCTAGCCGAATGGCGATTTGAGCATTACACATCGTTTGTGCAACGTTTGTGCACGAATGTGAACTGCCACTCTTCGTTTGTGCATGCAAACTGAACAAATCATTTGTAAATTTGATTAGTGGGGCTGGGGAAACGATAGCCCCCCACTTATTATAATTGCGATTTGAGCATTACACATCGTTTGTGCATCGTTTGTGCACGAATGTGCACGACCACTCTGCGTTTGTGCATGCAAACTGAACAAATTATTTGAAAATTCGATACCACTTGGTGTAATTGCGATTTGAGCATTAGCCTACACATCTTTTGTGCATCGTTTGTGCACAAATGGAGTCATGGGGGGCTGGGGAAATGCTATCCACCAAATAGTCAGAACACTCCAATTTCCGGCTCAATCGTTCGAGCATCGTTTGTGCATGTACATGTAACGTTTGTGCAGACTTTTTAAGCAAGAAAATGGGTCATCACGGGAGTGAGGTATAGTAGTGTGGGCAAGGGGGACTGGGGAAATGCTATCCCCCAAACAGTTAGAACACTCCAGTTTTCGGCTCAATCGTTTGTGCATCGTTTGTGCACAAATGTGCACGTACATGTAACGTTTGTGCACACTTTACAAGCAAGGAAATGGGTCATCACAGGAGTGAGGTATAGTAGAGTGGGCAAGGGGCGCTGGGGAAATGCTATCCTCCAAACAGTCAGAACTCTCCAATTTTTGGCTCAATCGTTTGTTCTTCATTTGTGCACGAATGTGGCTGGATCAACCACAAAAATTATCAACCAATGTCATACTTCCATTATATTGTACTAGCAGGAACCCGTGCTTCGCAAGGATCTATTTTCAAACTTGATAATCTGAAAACTTGACGTAATGAAATTTTAAAGAACTTAAAATAGGCCTATAACCATCCTTGGTTAATTAAGAATCTAGCCTATAAGCAAAATTTCAAGTTAATTAGTCCAGTAATTCAGACGTGGTGATGCGTCAAACATAATTTTCTTATCCCATATGTGTATAAGCCAACTCTTTATTTTATTATATAATGGTTAACAACTGCAAGAGATAGGAGTGTGGAACAGAATAGTTGTGAAACTATGATAGCACCAGAAGTGTCGCAAACACAATAGTAGGTACTACATGAATTTTTTGAAAGTGATTTAAAAAAAATGTTAAAAAAGAACTGAAAGTAGTCAACCTTATCATTCTACCTCCATTTAGAGAGGCTTTTGTTTGAGCCGAATGGAATCTTCTATCTTCTTTATATATAAAAAAATGAATGTCTGTTTGTGTGTTTGTTCCCTATGACTTGAAAAATACTTAACATAGCAGCATGAAACTTTGGGAATACGTTGTGTGAATATTGGGGATGGTTTCTGACCAGAAATTTAAATAGGGTGGCTAATAATGATTATTGATTATTTATTAATTTACTTTACAGGCCTATGTTTTCGAAATTGTCGGCCTAGCGGCTACTGAAGAACGGAGAGATGATCATGATTCAAGATCATATTGAGATAATATGATTTAGCATCTAAAGTTACCAGCTGTAATAAACACGTCACCCTATGATAAATTGTGTAGGCTACTGGTATTACTGGCATACATAATCTCTATGCAATCTTAGCTTTGGAAGAAGCATTTGTACCAAAGAAAAGCGAAATATCAAATAATAATATAAACAGATTGGAGTTTCCATTTGCTTATTGTTGTTGTGACACTTCAACAAGATCAGTAATCCTTAGCCTCGAGGATCTATTTGCAACTTTTGGATATCCTTCATATATACATTCAGATAGAGGGACTAGTTTGATGTCAAAAGATATATAACAGTATCTGACGTAGAGAACGGACAAGTGGAATGATACAATGGGATTATTTGGAAATCTGTCCAACTAGCGCTCCTATCCTTCTGATCTGTGGTTCCACTTAGGTTCTGTAAAGCCACTCTGTGCTTCTTCTGACTTGTAGAGAAGTTCTATACTTTTTTATGTACTTCTACTTGCAGAGAATTTGCACAGTCCCTTCTGGACATTTTGTAATGTAATCATGGACATTTGTAATGGTGAAGATGATTTAAAAAAAAAATTCAATTGAAAGATTGGGTTTCAACCTTCTTTAAACTTGAAATTGTTCCAGCAATCAGTTTTTATAACTCAAATATGTATATGCTAGTTTGCCTCCATGGTGCTCATTGGTTAGTTCATGCAAGATGGACTAGCAAATGATGGCGGTCAGACAAACTTATGTTCTCCTCACTAAATACTACACAACATCTCTAAGAAATTGGAAATATACAGTGTATATGTAGGCATTTGAGACTCATGTACTTTATATTAGCTGTGTATCTGCTATATGCTAAATAATTAAATGCACCCCCCAGTGCTGTCATACCGAGAAATTGGAGATAAAAGATAGGTATGCTAAGTGTTAATCGTACAGACCTGACCATGCAGTCATACATGCACAGCCAATAAAAGCCACTTAACACTTTTCAAGCATGATGGTAAGCATTTTGGTTGAAAATCCCATGAACAAGAATATCCATGACCTCTGCAAACTAGGCTCCTTACATATCTTATGAAAAACATCTGATCAAAGAGATGTATATATATATATATATATATATATATATATATATATATATATATATATATATATGGCCATTATATATACATATATACATATATATATATGTGGCCATTCTTGAATTGAGCGCGTTGATTGGCGGTGGATTGTCGAAAACTGTCGTCAGCCCAGGCTTTCTTAGCAGTCGGGAAAAAACAGACTGAGTCAAGAGTGTACAAAGCCAGACCGTACCGGCTCACTTTATTTGTTATTTGTCTGGCCGGACATTATATGTCAATAATTGATTGAAGTGTTTAATTAATGTCGTGAATATTTGGGAACGCTTACAGGAAAAGAGGTTGAATTGGTAGAGGAGATGAAGAAGTATAAGATAAAGGCACTTGGCTTGAGTGAAACAAGAAGGAAGGGAGTGGGACAGAAGGACTTGGATGGAGGGTATGTTATGCGATACTCAGGAATACCAGAGGGAAGAAGAGCTAGTGGTGGAGTGGCTATAGTCATGGATGGAGACACCAACACAAGAGTTAAAAGCTGGGAGGCTGTAAGCCCTAGAATTATCAGAGTGGATCTTGACCTAGAAGAGAAAATAAGCATCATTCAAGTGTATGGCCCAACGGAAGATGCTAGTGTGGCTGAAAAGGATGAGTTTTGGCTACAACTAGATAGAGTGACCATAGAGGCTGAAGAAACAAGAAAACTTGTGGTGATGGGAGATTTCAATGGGAGAGTTGGATCTGATCAACAGGACGGGCACGGAAGTATGGGAAATATGGATGTGAAACAATAAGAAATAACAATGGACAAAGACTAATTGAATACTCAGCACAGCACAATCTTCTCATTGGAAACACTTGGTTCATACACAAAAGAATTCATAAGATCACATTTGTGGGAGAAGGTAGGGAAGCTGAGAGTATGATTGACTATATTCTGTACCAGGGTGACCTCAGGTATGCTTTCAAAGATGTCAAAGTCATCAGAGGAGCTGAACTAGACACTGACCATAGGTTACTAGTGGCAGATACTGGATTTGCAGAGAGGAAGGTCGAGCGACAGCGAGCATACACAAAAATAAAGCATGAAGAACTAAGGTGTATTGAGAACAGAGAAAGATACAAAACAGAGTAGTCAGACCAGATTGCAAATATGCAGAACAACTGTAATAATGTAGATAGTTTCTGGAATGAGCTGAAAGATGCTATTACAGGTGCTGCAAAGGGAGTGTGTGGCGAAAAAAGGCTGGGAAGGTTTAAGAGAAGGACAAGATGGTGGACAGAGGAGGTTCAGATGAAAGTGAAAGAGAAAAAGAAAGCATACAGAAAGTACATGATGACTAAGAGGCAGGAGGAGTACAGAATGTATGTGAGAAAAGGAATGAGGCAAAGAGAACTATAAGGTTGGCAAAAACTAATTCATGGGAAGAATTTGGTCAAGATCTGCAACACCAACATGGACATGATAATGGTCGTTCATTTTGGAAAATTGTCAAGTGTTTAAAAGGAAAATATGGAAAGCAGATCAGAACAATAGCTGATGAAGAAGGAAGGTTGGTGTCACAGACAGAAGAGGTACTTGATAGATGGAGAAGATTCTATGAGGATAAGTTTCACAGGGATGATGATCAGAATGAGGATAATGAATATGAGCTCGAACAAATGATGGATGAGATAGATGGAATAACAAGTGGAATCGTTAGAGAAGAGGTAGAAGAATCCATTAAGAGGTTGAAGGTCGGCAAGGCAGCAGGAGAGGATGGTATTGTGCCAGAATTTATCAAATGGGGAGGAGATATATTGATTGATAGATTGTTGGATTTAATCAATGAAGCATGGCAGCAGGAAAGAGTCCCTGTGCAGTGGAGGAAGAATATTATAATCCCAATTCATAAGAAGGGTCTTACCACTGAGTGTGATAACTATAGAGCTGTAAGCTTATCTCAGGTGGCCATGAAAGTGTACACTGGTATACTTGAGAGGAGGCTGCGGAAAGTGGTGGAAGATGATATAGAAGAAGAACAAGCAGCGTTCAGACCGGGCAGGCAGACCCAGGAGCATATCTCTTCCCTTAGAAGTGTGTGTGCCAAATTTCTTGAGAAGGGAAGGAATGTATACCTGGCCTTTTTGGACCTGAAGGCTGCTTTCGACACAGTCCCAAGAAACCTAATATGGAGGGTATTGCATAGAAAGAGAGTGCCCACTAAGCTTATCAATGCAATTATTAGTGTGAATGAAGGAATGGTGGCAAGAGTGCGCATTGGTGGAGGAGTGTCAGAGGAGTTTGCCATGGAAAAAGGCGTGAAACAGGGTGACAGCCTCAGTCCTCTGCTATTCATTCTAATCATGGATGAAATACACAAAATATGTAAAAGAAGAACACAGAACACGCTGGTGGGTTACTGGAATATGAGGCCGATCGGTGCAAGAGCTCTTCTGTTCGCCGATGACATTGTCTTGATTTGTGATTCAAAAGAAAAATTGCAACAGGCAACAACTGAATGGGCAGAGGAATTGAAATCAAGGCATATGGTCTTAAATGTCAAGAAAAGCAAGGTGATGGCAGTGTCAAAAGGAATGAGAGATAATATGCATATTAGGGTGAATGGAGAGGAGATGGAACAGGTGGAGAAATATGAATACCTGGGTACAGTGATTTCGGAGGATGGAAGGATTGATAGGGAGGTGCTGAACAGAGTGAGAAAGGGAGCTGTTGCCTACTATGCAATAGAAGACTGTATATATGGAAAAAGAGAGCTTGATAAAAAGATAAAGAACCAGGTGTACAGAACAATAATAGAGCCCATCATGCTATATGGAAGCGAAAGTTGGCCAATAAAATCAAGCCACGAAAATAAGATAAGGACTGTGGAGATGAAATGCCACAGAAAGACAGTTGGTAAGACTGGAAGGGATAGAGTAAGAAATACTAGAATAAGGGAAGAAGTGGGAATGAGAGATGTTGGGGAAAGAATAGAAACGAGGCAGCTGGGTTGGTATGGACATGTACAACGGATGAGGGACGAAAGCAAGGCAAAACAGTTTGTAAATGTTAGAGTACAGGGAAGAAGAACGGTGGGGCGCCCGAGGTATTCATACGAGGATCACATTGAGGAGATAGGGAGAAGAAGAGGGAAGACGGTTCCGGAGATGAGGAGGATGGCGATGGATAGGGATAAATGGAGGAAGTGGACCGAGGCTACCCCAACACTGTAAGGCATACTGGGGAGAGACAAAGAAGAAGAAGAATATTTGGGAGAAGCAAGGAGCAGTGAAATTAATATTGCCAAGCAGCTTGTAATCATCGCCAGGCCACAGTATCAGAGTATCAGAAAGGTATTTCCTTTCCCAAAGGTATTTATCCTTCTCATTTCTATATTCCATCCTGATGGAATTCCTTCAAAAATACTAAATGAGTTTTCTCATTGTGTCAGTGGTCCTGTCACTCAGCTTCTGAACAGATCATGTGCTTCTGGGTCATTCCCCGCCTGCTTCAAGGTATCTAAGCTAAAGCCAATTTTCAAAAAAGGCTCTTGGAAGGAAGTGTATAAATACCGACTTATAGCTAACTTGACCTCTTTGTCCAAGGTATGGGAGAGAGCAGTATATGACCCCTTGCTGGCTCACTTCCTGAATAACAATCTTTTAAGTGAGTGTCAATATGGTTTTAGAGCTGGAATGTCAACCGTAGATGCATTGGAGAGTTTCATCAGTGATATCTATTCATCATTGGATCAGGGTCTTAAGGTCATGGGGTTTTTCGTTGATATGAAGAAGGCATTTGACAGCCTGAACCACAGCATTCTCCTAAGGAAGCTTCATTACTATGGAATAAGAGGTGATTTCTTGTCGATGATTGAGTCTTATCTTAGTAACAGAAACCAGATGGTTGAAATATAGGGCGATAATGGTGTTGTCATTAATGGTAAATTCAGGTCTGAACTTCGTCCTGTTGGGAGAGGGGTCCCACAGGAATCAATTTTGGGCCCCCTTCTGTTTCTGATTTAAATTAATGACCTCCCTGCAAATGTACATCATGCCAAATCAGTTCTCTTTGCTGATGATTCAAATTTCCTAATAACAGCTAGGAATAGTGATGAACTTCAGCTGACTGCAGACTCTGTGCTTAGTGAGGTGGCTCAGTGGTGCAAGGCAAACTTGTTGGAGGTGAACATTAAGAAAACCTCATTTATTGAATTCCAGATACAGCGATCACAGCTGGGCTCTTTTCAGTTTGATATTGATGGTGAGGAGGTTCAGCCCTCTACCTCGGCAGGGTTCCTGGGAGTGAACCTTTGAGCCTTGAATGGAGGAGGAATAGAATATTCAAATTTTATGCAAATTTAGAAATCGGAAATGAAAATTGTAAAATTGAGAAACGAGAACCACACTCGCCTGCCAACTACCACCATGAGAGGTCACCAAAAATTATAGAGCGTAATACCTTGCTAATAATTTGAAGTTAAATTGAATCACTAAATTTCTCATAAGACTTTGTGATGCTCATATAAAGCAAAAGTCATTTTTAAATAATTTTTTTAACCCCTTGGAAGAGACGACTCTGGCTACAATAATCCAGGACCACCAGGAGTTGGATCGACATCAGCAGCTCATAAGAAAATTCCGACACGTGAGTGAAAAATATTGAAATAGTGATAGGGCGCCCTCAGTGCTTCGAAATTACATAAGAATCAAAGCTAGCTCATCAAAAGGGTTTCTTATAAAAAATTAAGAATTTGGTAAAAATACTTGCACAAGTAAATGTAGTATAAGAGGTATTTTATTAGAAAGTAACGAATCAATTCATATATTGGAAGATCTATCAATCAAAGAAGTATAAAATCTAGGCTGTTAATACAATATTCATATGATCATTAATTTCTGCAATATAATTTGCGATAGTTTATTGTAGCTCTGATTCACTAGATGAATTGCTCTATTTATTCCTTCAGGTGCCGAATCTCACACCCTGAGATAAAAAATATATTTATTACAAAGAAATTTATTAGAAACTATAGAATTTAATATATATAAATTTGGATTACTAGTTTGTTAATTTGTCATGCTGATTTCAAGAATTTAGTTTAAATAGAATTTAAATGCAAGCTGATATCGCAGCTACATGCAAATGAATGCATATGATCATAAAAATGAAAGCACATGGTAACGTTTCGTGCTATAAAATTCAAAGAATAGTATTAGCCTGTGATATTTTATTGATTTCGATTATTGTTCTATCTTATATTATATATTTTTTGTCGCTCTATATATTTTTGCTCTGATTTATTTTTTGCAATATTTGTTGATATATGTATCAAATTGTTTATGGTGTATGATTTATTTTTATTCCTCAATACTATAGGATTATTATTATATATATATTTTTCAATGAATTATCAGAATTATTATGGAAGCTCATATCTGGGCCTATCAAGATTTTATGAGACTATATCCTATAAAAAACCACGGCCTGATTTTTATAATTATTAAAATATTTCATGCTCTACCGATTGATGCCAAGCAGGAGGCTAATCGTTATTTAACTATAAAAAATAACGTGACAATATGATTGGGAATCCTACTCAAATCTTAAATACTACTTTTTATCACTTAAAAATCTGGTCCACATATTGAATGCAACTTCATTTTTTAAATAGGAAGGCTGTCATGCGATACATGATTTCAATACATAATTTCAAGACAAAATGTATGACCAAAATCACACATCAATATCTCAAACTGTTAAGAAGATATTCACATTTTTAAACAATACCATGGGAAACTGGAATGAAATCACATTGATTAATAATGTGAATATCTTCAAAATGGTGGATCCAAGATGGCAGACCAGATTTTCAAAGTCATACTAAAGTAGTATGTTCAATTTGAGAAGGATTCCCAGTCTCACCCACCTTGGAATCACATTTTTTATGAGATACTAAGCCATTATCATACTTTCCTCTCTCCTTTCTGCTTCGATTAATAATGTGAGTATCTTCGAAACTATTTGGGATATCGATATGCTGTTTTTTGGTTTCTCACTTTTTCTTGAAATTCCGTTTCAAAATCATGTGACCTCCATGATCGCAAAAAATCGCATGACCACCTTCCTGTTTAAAAAAATAAAGTTGCATTCAAAATGGTGGATCCAAGATGGCGGACCAGATTTTTAAAGCCATAGTAAAGTGATATTTCAAATTTGAGTAGGATCCACAATCACACCCACAGTCAAATAACCTTTGTTTATGAGATATTAAGCAGTTCTCAAACTTTTCACCCACTCTGTATATGAACAGAAATGGTATTTTGAATTACAGAAAAAAATGCCTTTTTAACTGAGATCAGATTTTATTTTCATACAAACCTGAAATGGCGGCTAATTTAAAAAGCCAATCTGAATTTCAAAACAACAAAAATTAAGTTATTTGGTAGGCATTCTATTCCAATTTCTTTCAATAATAGGATGGACACATGTCATGATGGAAACTTGTCGGTTTCACTGAAGTGTGACAGTCGTAAGGCCCATTGACAGCCCAAATGGTATATTCAGGCTACACTAACAACATTACCATAGTATGGCCATGAGAGCTTTTTTCTCGCCGCCGCCATAAAGATTCCAAATATTTGAATAAATTTTGTAATGTAGCTTGAAGGGGATTGCAAGTGAAATTGCTTGCCTTTACTTATTAAAACATATTTTACTTATTCCTTTATAATGTCTTACAAGCTGTTCTTTATATTCCATATACTGTATAGTTTTGGAACTTGGAATAGTAAATGGTAGATATTAGCGAGTAAGAATGAAAGGTAGCGTAATCTGAAAGCTGAATCTCCAAAAAATTACATATCAAATTTTGAAATATGTTGTGATATTGTAGTTGGGGATATAAATAGGAAGTTTTATTAGTTTACAGCCGAGAAAGCAGGGAACCCACTATGCCGTCACCATCAGGTGCAGTCCATTGCGTACCGGCAACATTGCTTTGCATTGTATTGAACGAACAGCAACCCACTATACCCATCCGTCACCAGCTACGACCGTCTCTGTCAGTCACTGTCGGCCACCATTGTTGTTTGGGGGAATTCTTGCTGGATAGCCGGTCCGTTTTTTTATCATTCTTCCAGTCTACATTCATACTATCAGTGAAGTCACATCGCCAGTGTCTTGTTGTAGTGCGCCTTTGTTCTGTGTGCAATAAGTACGGACGAAATGTTGATAGAGGCTATTAGGGAGTATCCCTTCCTGTATAATACCAGTGATAATAGTTATAACAACAACAGGAAGGAAGATAATGCTTGGCAGGAAATCTCAGATAAGTTTGATACCATGTCAGGTAAGTTATTCACAAATATTATTCTGTAAGTGAAATTATGAAATCAAAGTCTTGGCCATTTGACAAATCATACAATGATGGGAAAGGGCTCAAATTAAAGGTCTTGATCCCAGGGACTTGGGAAATTTAGCAGTTACTTACTCCAGTGTCAAGCCCAGCCGCTCCTCAGGACCAATGACCTCATGGAAGTTACTGTGTTTCACTGGGAATTTCAGTAACTCGAGCAATTCGTAGAACTTCTTTGGAGTCATGCGGAAATATAAAAAGAACTTAGCATCATCTTTTCTGAAGTCATCAAACAAATGATGAAATTCACCATATTCGTTTCTTCTTCAGAAGATTTCGTGCACCAGTACTTATGCACCTGTACCTATCTGTTTCTGTATCTCTTCTTCTTCAGCACATGCTGCGACTATTACTAGCAATTCCTCGTCTGTTGAACTCTCCATCGCAACTGATGCATTTCTTCTGGTTAACTCCGGTTTCTGACGGAGCTAACCAGATGGGCAAGTGGGTTATCGCCGGAAAAATGATGGTGAAGGCGGCGACTGACGGTGACGGTCGGTGCTGGACGGTGCTGGACGGTGACGGCATAGTGGGTTCCCTGCTGAAGTCTGACGAAATTATTATAAAGCACAACATGAATATGAGTGAGTTTGCTTCAGCTTCAAGACAGTAGGCTACCAAAACC
>NC_052509.1:68481620-68526384 GCF_014356525.2 Nilaparvata lugens
AGTGTGACATGGGTAGTATTTGATTACAGTACTTATTTATTGATTGATTTTTTCGTGTTTTGGATTTAAGATTTTTCAGGAGAAAAGACTCTGATATTAGAATAATAAATTCCATAGTTGGACTTAAGTGAGAAATATAATATAATTTAGTGAGTAAGTAGTATTTTTGCAGTGACAATAAGATTCTGCTAACTTAAGTCTAAACGACTCTGGGAACCAGCAAATCCAGGGATATTTGCAAGTTCTCATGGATGAGCGGCTCCATGAGGCAAGGACAAGGCGGATGTTTGGTAGCCTGTAGATATTTCCACAGAGTAATACTGCAGACCTGGCAAGTACCCGCTTGCCGAATCTCGTGAGAACCGACTCTTCCAATAGCAGCAGTTAGGCCTTCTGGCACACTGACGTGGAGAGGAGGAAGTTTTCCGGATGGAAAACCTCCAGTCGTTGAACAACTGAGGTACCAAGCGGATCAAATTCCATAGTGTATTGCAAAAAGTTAAGTTATTTTTCCGGCATTATGATATACGTGAGTGTCCTGTGGTTTGGGATTATGGTGGGAGTGATAGCTGTGGGTAAGTGCCAAAATTTCTAGCTCCTTATAAAACATTCTCACCCGGCCGAGGCCCTAATTAGTAAAATTCTTGTTGTAGTAAAATTTCTAGTTAGCAGAATCTTATTGGCAGGTAGTTTTTGTAGGAATAATATTTTGATAAAATGTACTGCATATTTTGTTCTTTAAATTCCAAGTAATTGACATAATAAATGAGAAATTCTCTAGGTAATACAATGTTGTTGTCTATCCAGTTCCCATGACTCCCTTGAAGTAGTAATAAGATATCTTCAACCCTCATCAAGGGCGGTTACAATTATTTATATACCAAATGTTAAATATCTAAAAAATATAATATCAATCTAATTCACAGATCACAGTTAGCTTGAAGAAAATATTTCGGTAGATCCAATTATCCATACTGATGTGTAGTGCAAAAGTGTTTTTTTTTTGGTTATAAGATCACTGGGAATTTTGTTTACCATGTAATTGCTAAAGTATGTTAATTGATGCCTGCATGTTGTAAGTTTTATGAAATTGATATTGTATCTATTGTTTGGACAAGTGTTATAGGGTGTTTCGCACAAAACATATTGAGACTTAAATTTACTTATATGGAGAATGACCTTTTTTACATAATTTTATCTTAGAATTGGAACTTTAAACTCAAGGAAAATTTCTCTACTTGGATATAGTCTAGGTTTACCAAGTGCCACTCTTATCATGTGTTTTTGGATAATGAACAATTTGTTTAAATGTGTATCATATGCACCTCCCCAAACTTCAATAACGTATTGAAATATTGAGTGAGCATAAGCAAAATATATCTTTCTTATTATATCAAGGTTCTTTAATTTATTAATTTTATAAAAAAACATAGATAAGGTATTTGGATTTTGAACATAAGTATTCAATGTGTTTATCCCGTTTGAGATGCTGGTCCAGTAGAATACCTAGATATTTTATTGTTTGAACTCTTTCTAGGGTTTTTGCAACTTCTGGATTATATGCTGTGTTATTTTCATGTGTCTCCATTGAAATAAAAAGTTTCAAAGCTGTTGGTGGTTGACCTGTTATGTTGGGTGAAAAAGTCATGTATTTTGTTTTATCTGCATTTAGTGTCAATATGTGTTCTTGGAGCCATTTGTATACAATTTTTATGTTAGTGTTTGCAGTGTTGAAAGTTTCTTCCCAGGTATTGCCACTGAAAACCAATACCGTATCATCTGCAAAGGATAAAGTGGTACAATTTGGTTTAGTTTTAGAAGGTCGTTTACATAAATCAGGAAAAGAAGCGGTGATAACACAGTTTCTTGTGGCAAACCGAATCTTGTTGTACATCTGACAGCCGTTTGTCCATGGAGAGAGCGGCATTGTGTTCTTCCACCCAAATATGTGTCTAAAAGTCTCTTCACTAAGCCTATTATTCCAGATCTATCTAATTTATCCAACAATATATTGTGGGATATCGTGTCAAATGCTTTTGATAAATCCATGAATACTGCCAGGGTTTTTTTATTACTGTTGAGATTTTCAAAAATTATTTTGTTAAGATGGATGACTGCATCTTTTGTGGATTTGTTGGAAGCCATACTGATTATTGCATATTACATTATCTTTATCTAAAAATTTCAAAATTCGAATTTTATAATTTTCTCTAATATTTTTGAAAGTTGCTTATTAAACTTATTGGTTGTAACATATTAAAATTTGATAGGCAAGCAAAATCGCCATTTGGAAGAATTTTATAGGTCTGGAGTAGAACAGCTATTCTATTATCGCCAAATGTGATAACAACAAATGAAAGATTAGATAATAACAGGTACCATGGCTAAAATTAGAACTGCCAAATAGAAAAGAATTTTATTTGCTACTTATTATATTATATGAAGTATTGGAAATTTTGAGGGTAGGCTTAAAATACCTACTGATTGGCGACCTAATAATCGATCAAGTCGTATAATGTGAAATCTAGCCAGACACCTTGGCAAAAATTTGTTGTAAACAAATAGTATTCAACTAGAGGATTTTGGAAAGCACATGGCTAATTGTTGTGGGGGGAGAAACAACTTATAAAGTCCAAAAATATTTATTATCTGTAATAAACATACATAAACCACCAAATAGAAATAAATTAGAATATTAAGTAAGTAGGATGTTCCTAGGCGCATGGATACAGTAGTGAATTTGCATGAACCAATCAAATTGCAGTAATCGATGGGCAGCAATAGAGAGCTGATTCAAATGTATATATATATATTTCTATAAATGATAAGCATTTATAAATTATCACTACTCAGTTTATGTATCGGATATGGTCCGAGAAATCATAAAATGTTATACCTAAGATATGGGTAATAATTTAGTAGATAGGCACAGACTATTTGATCCTTTTAATGGCGTAGTAGTGAATTATTCAAATATATGTAAATTTGTAAGTCAGAAATGAAATTGTAGAAAATAAGAGTAGAACCTGCCCACTTGCCTGCCAGACGCCACTATGGAATGACACTGAATTTTGTAGAGCACAAGACCCTTTGTTAAATTGTATTTTTGAAAGACTTAATGTTTTAATTCATTAATTAATTTTTCATAAGACTTAGTGATGCTGCATTGAAGCGAAAGTCATTTAAATATTTATTTATTCCCTTGGAGAGGACAACTTCGGCCACCAAAAATCCAGGACGACCAGGAAATTCGGATCACCGCGAAACGTACTGGGGAATGCAGGCAAGTAGAAAACTACTTTCAGGGAATCAATAGCTTTAAACAAAGAAGAAATTATTTTATAAAATTTATATTATTATTGTTGAAACTGTATTTTAGAGAGAGCTCTATTATTTTTATGGGCCTAAACTGCTGAAATTTGTCTAGTCATTAGTATTTTAAATATAAGCCGGTTTGAGAATAATATAAGCCACAGTATGTAAGCTAGTCAGAAACTGACAATTCAATACATGAATAATTGGTTAGCCCAAATTACAAGCGAGAGCAGAGGACTGTCGATAAATATAAAGAGCAAAATATTGAATGATAATATGCTAGGATGAAGAGAGCAATAATTAATAGATTGAATGTAGTAAGTAATATTTTCAGCATTAAATTATACCAGAAGTGACTTATTTGGTTACTCACCAGCAAGTAGTTTTCTTCAAATACTCAATACCAACTTACTCCAGTAATTGGAATTGGGTTTGTGGCAGGACAAGATGGAGTCGGGAAAAGGTGTTGGCCTCTCTTATACATCTGCTACCCCTATCCGATGTATATTAATTCTGGCATCAATTTAATCACTGATCAGTCCGGAAATTGCTTGGAAGATAACTTCACTATATTGACTATTACTTTACACTGCTGTACAATTCAAAGTCCGATCGCACTAGTTGAATATTTCAATTTATATATTCACAAATAACAAAGAAAAACTGTACTTTTCCCCAACTTGGGACAGTTAATATATCGATAATAATTTTAACACAACGACGAACGTGTAAAATTGAATTTCAACGGCAACAATAAAAAAAAACAGCCACAATCCTGTTTTTTCACCTTCCGATCCGAGCTGACAACTTTAACTGGCGATTATGCGATAGAATAATCTAAATACTAACTTATCCGCTAGGGCGCAGCAGCTGCCCTAGACTGCTAAACTCAAAACTAATTTAAATTCGACTTAATCTAAATACGCTTAAGGGCGTCACCATTCCCCCCACCCTGAAACGTAGTTTTCAGCCACGACTTTGGCCAAAACTAGACAAAACAAAACAAACCGAAAGAAAATTAAGACGACAAAAGAAAAATGCTAACACAACAAAACGAACAATAATTCTTATCCTGAGAATTATTGTGTGGGCAATGGAAACAATTTGGTGGCAGGACGTTTGAAACGACCAGTAGCTAAACATACTACTGCCACACGTATGACACCATCGGCTCCAGGAAACACTTCCTCAATGATTCCTAGAGGCCACTTCAATGGGGGTAGATGAGGCTGATCCACTATCACAACAGTTCCAACAGTGAGAGGAGGTGATGACTTTGACCACTTTCCATGTACTTGTAATTCATGGAGATACTCCTTTCTCCACCTATTCCAAAACGATTGAACAAGCTGGTCAATGAGTTCGTAACGAGTGAGACGATTGACGGAATGTCGGTCACATCCTTCATTGGAAAAGCCGTCAACGGTGTCAGCTTCAAAAATGAGCCGGAGTTAAGGCAAGAGGTTCATTCGGATCCTGGCTCAAAGGGCACAACAGCCGAGAGTTCAACACCGCCTCCACTTGAACCAAAGCAGTATTCATCTCCTCATAGGTCAATAGTTGATCGCCAATCACTTTTATCAAATGCGACTTGACCGATTTTATGTTGGCCTCCCAAATTCCACCGAAATTTGGGGAAGCAGGGGGAATGAATTTCCAATCCACTTGATAATCAGCCAGCTCATTAGTAATTGTATTTTGAAATTCCGACGAATCCAATAATTTCGCTAACTGTACCAGCTGTGCATGCGCACATTATCGGAATAAATTACATGGCAAGATAAAAATTTGCGAAATGCTGAGAGAAACATTGGCGTAGATAAATCAGAAACCAATTCTATGTGCAGAGCCTTTGTTGACATACAAACAAATAGACAAATGTATGCTTTGAGGATGAGTGGATTTCTGCGTCAAGCCATTGTGATGTGTACAGGCCCACCGTAATCAACACCACACTGTCCAAACGGTTTGGGACGACATCGGAAACACCTATTGCATTTTTGAATACGACTCTGAATGACCACACGAGCAGAAAATATCCAGAACCTCTGTCTTATTAACGACATTAATAGATGAGGACCAGCATGACAATTTTTTCGATGATAATGATCGACAAGAAGGGTGATGAAAGGATCACTCTTAGGCAAGACAATAGGGTGACAGCTGTCAAAATCCATGTCTGAATTCGGCAAACGACCACCAACTCGAATTAACTCCTTGTCTATAAACGGTGACAAACGCTGAAATTTGGGGGCACAATCTTCACCCTTTTTTAGTTGAACAAGCTCACGTGAAAAATGAATTCTCTGTACAACTCTACACAAATATCTCTCCGGCGCATTGAATTGTAGCGCCAAATCCCAGACTACAGTTCTGCCAATAGCAGGTTTGTTGGTACCAGTGCCGACTGTCCAGCTGTTTTGGCTTGAGAAAAAAGCCAGTCATTCTTGTTCAGTCGTTCAGTTTGTCTTGTCTTGTCACCCCGTCGTCTTGTTGCAAGGACGAATTTGTATTTTTGTCATGTAATTTCAATCGGAAATTTCTTGTAGATAATTGTTTGAGTATAGTGTGTGTGAATTGAGTATAACAGCGTAAATAGTGTTAAATTGAATTAATTTGAATCTGATTTGAATTTATAAAGAATCAGTTTGAGCTTTGTTCAAACACAGTACAGAGCCTGCAATTTGAATGTGAAAAGGCTGCCCGGAAGCAAACCTGTCTTTTTCCCAGATTTCTTCCCAACTGAATCTGACCAAAACGCCTAATAAAGGCTTCGAAGGGCAAGTAGACAAAATTGGATTAAATCTGGTGAGTTTTTGCTCTTTTTTATTGTTCATTAATGCAGAGTTTAACTGTACCAATAACCTGGCTCAAATTGAAGATTAAATTTTGCTCCTTGTTTGTATTTGATTATTTAAATAGTAAATTACAGTCCTCTAGTAGCTCTAGCCTGAGCTTTGTTCAGAACATCTTTTATAAGACATTTCAAAAACAATGTGAGAGGAGCCACTAGTCCTAGAGGATCATAGATTCGTGCCACAGCGGATAATATATTCTGTTTTGTGGCAATAGAGTGACCCTGTGAGACGAAAAAACGGAACGAATCGGAAAATGGTTGACACTCTAGACCTAATATGGCTAATGAATTTTCGATATTGAATTCTTTGGACAAAAAGGACCTTTCACTATCATTGAGACTTGTCATCAGCTCCTCTGAATTTGACACAAACTTAGTCAATTCAAATTCACCAGCTTTAAACAGTTCTTTGGCCTGACTACACAATTTTTTCGCGTCACTTACAGAAGGGACAGATGTTAACAAATCGTCCATGAACATATCTGTAGGAATGCGAGCTTTAGCATCCGGAAAATTATCGCCTTCCCTCTCAACCAACTCATGGATAGTTCTCAAAGCCAAGTACGGAGAGGAAGTGATACCAAATATGACACAATTCATTTCATAGGTTTCAACAGGATCATCTACCGAAAATCTCCATAACACCCACTGAAATTCATGGCAAGATTCACTCACAAATATTTGACGATACATCTGTTTCAAATCACCTGTCACTCCAATTGCAAAAAGACGAAAATTCAATAGCAACACGAAAATGTTTGTCTGTAACTTCTGACCAGCATGGAGAATCGAATTCAATGACAAACCAGTTATAGTTTTAGCGCTTGCATCATAAACGATTCTTACAGGTGTAGTAGTACTACGAGCCATCACGATTGCGTGGTGAGGAATATAATACCCCTGTTTATTTTCCTGATCCTCAATCAAGGTCATGTGCCCTTGGTGCAAATAATCCAACATTATTTCGTGGTATGTGATCTTAATATCTTCGGAGCAAGCGAGATGATTTTCCAAATTTGTCAATCTCCGTTTAGCCATAGAATATGAATCACCCAAACAATCAGCTGATTTTTCAAATGGCAAGGATACCACGAATCGACCTGATTCCAAACGACGAACAGACGAGCGAAAATTATTTTCACAATCCAACTCGGCAGGTGTAAGATCATTCCCCGATTTAGGACAATCTGCAACCTCCCAAAACCTCTGTACTAGGTCATTCAATGGTGGACTAGAGACGAGCAAACAATTATTGAATTGTTTATTTTGTGACGAGTTCAAAACTGGGGCTTGACCCATAACAATAAAACCCAGTTTACTGTCAACTAATTTGACTGAACCTACCTCTTGATGAGATTGGTAATTATTGATAAGAACGGGAAAGAATTCGGCACTCAAAAAACCATCCAATTTTCCAGGGATGATAAATTTATCATCTGCCAATTTCAATGATTTCAAGTAGAACAACTTAGACACATCAACTTCACGAGATGGTAATCTGTCAAGTATTTTTCCAACTACCAACGCATCAACAGGTATGATCTTGAGGTTGTGAATGAAAGTCATACATAATTTCGCTCCTGGGTTTTGGAAGATTTTGTGTTATAAATAGTCACGGATAAGTACAAATTTTGTATTAATTTCATTATCAATTGTTTCTTGATCACGTTTTATCATTTTGTTTTAGATTTTAATTCTTAATTCTATTCTATAAGTCAAACATCGTTTAGAGGTTATTTTGAGGTTAGGTTTTCAAGATTTAAAAATAAACATAGATAGTTTACTTGACTAAAATTATAACCAAATCAAACCTTATCAAACACTTTCCATCCTTTATCAACCTCCATAAATAGTCCACTTTATTATTATCATCCACACATGAATCAATCGTAGTTTTCCTTTCAGTTCCGTTTTTATCCCTGTATGAATCCATATTAGTCCTTCCAGTAGCTCCAGTTTCATTCCATTTATTAGGTCCATTTTGCCGGTCACATCGCTGATCTTCTGCTTTAAAGCGAATGTGCCGCGGATGCATGCCGTCGATCTCCTGTCCTCCATCCTGGTTTCGGTCCGGAATCCTTCTCGGGCGTTTGAAACGTGCATGCGGCCTCCATCGTCGCGCGCGGTACTTCTTTTTCTTCCGCCTGACTTTCCGCCTCCGAGCCTTGCGGTGCATGCTTCTTGTATCCCGAATGCCGTCCTCCCTGGTGTCGTCCTCTTGGTCCTCCATCCTGGGTTCCTTGGGGTGCATAAGTCCTGTGCGCGGATACTTGGTGGTGGTCCCTTGATGCGTGGGTGTGTCATTCAAAACGGGTTGATCACATGTTTGCTCCATATTACATAATTCCTTTACTGTAACCTGGTGTTCCTCGGTGGCGGGTTGCTCTTCCTGCGGTGATGGTTCTTCAGTGGGGAATAGTATGCCTAATAGAGGCTGATGCTTGCGGGTTGTTTTAATTTCATGGTGGGCGGCGGTTTTTTGTGGTAGGCTGATTTGCATGGGCTCCTGTGTGTCTGGTGGTGGGTTATTTGCATGTTGATTTTGTGTTGTCTTTGTTGTATGTGCTACTGTGTAAGATGTATTTGTCCAGTTATGATTTTGATGTGTTTCACCTTGATTCTTGTGTCCTCCATCTCGTTTGTAATTATTTCCATTTAAGCGATCTCTGCCATCATAATATGCTCCTCTATCCTGTTGTTTACTATTGTAATATTGAGATCTATTTCTAGAATTATTTTCAAACGTTTGACCTCTGCTAGTATTTTCAGGGTATTTTTGATAACAAGTGTTTGTTCCGGCATTTGACATTTGATTCTCACCATTATAATTTTTCCTGAAGATATTGCTATTATGATGAGGAGAATGACTGGAATCTCCTGTACGGTCGTTTACCTGACTGGATTCAGAAGTAACAGATTGGATACAGTGTAAATGTTCCATTAATTCTTTGCAACTGGCAATCGAGGATACTGCTAGTGTCATGCGGATATTGTAAGGAAGCTTTTTTGATAGTATATTTGCTAATGATGCATCGGCCAAAGATTCATCTAGTTGCGAATTCTTGCACATCATCTTAGCTACAAATTCAGTATATGACTGTCTGCCTCTATTATCATATGTGCATGATATAATCTCTGATAGCGCGTCCATCTGCTTACGTTTACTCCAATACTGCTGCAGGAATTGGGAGATGAAGTCCTCCAGGCTATTGATATCTCGCATCCGGCTCTGGAAAAACATCAGCAGCTCGCCAAGTAAAGGGCTGGACAATTGGAAACGCCACATTAACCAAGAGGTTGGTGTCAGTTCTTGAATGGCTCTTATTTGGTCCACAAATGGTTTGGGTTGCATGTGACGGTAGGAATTATCAAATTTTCCAAGATTTTGGAAAGGTTGAGTGCTATTTACTGGTTCAATCGGTATACAATGTATTCTGCTGGCTGGAATATTTTCCATGGATGTCGCTAGTCTGAAGACTCTTTCTTCACTTGCGGTCCATTTATCATCTATAGTTTTTATGTTCTCATTCACTTCGTCATATAATTTGGTTATCTTTAGTTGTTGTCTGGCTACGGCATTCTCTAATACATCGCATCTCTCACCTGATTTCGCCCCCTCCACCATTAAGTTCGCTATACTTGTTTGTACGTTACTCTGCTCTTTTACTATCTCTATTATTTTCTTATTATTTTCCTCCACTTTCGACTCTATCTCGCCCTTATTTTCTAACACCTTTTCCATGACAGTTCCCATGATAGTGGTGCCTAGCTCCTTACCCAACATGTCCACCTGTTTTTTAACTTCCTTTGGTACGTCATCCAACCGCTCATTTATTTGACAGGTAACGTCATCTATACGAGTTTCTAGCTTTTTGATGACCGCAGATTGTGTATCTATTTTTGTATCTATTATATTTCTCACTTCCTCCCTGAAGCTAGAAAATTTTTCATCCATAGTTTTGATACCTTCCTGTAGGATTTTAGTATTTTCCTCCGCTTTATCCTGGATGGCTTTAGTGTTTTCATTGATATCTTCTTGTATTTTTTTAGTCACTCCCTCCAAGGCTTGGCTGAGCAAGAGTTTAAATTCATTTATGGAATCGTTTGCTATGAGGTTTGTAGTATATCCGACTGAAGAATTTAATGTGGTGTTGCCTTTTCCTAGATTGGTAGTTGTGGATGGCGGTTGACTGGCGATATCGGATGGCGATTGGGTGGCAGCATTCTCCGTTCCCTCGGTGACGCTTGGAGCGATCTGCGAAGACGCCGGTACCAAGTTGGACGCCCTCACTCTCTCATCTCTGCCAGCTGGATTCTCATCAGGATTTATTACCTCGACGACGTTATCGATCTTAGTGGAAGACAAATGGGCCAGGTTTTGCGGGTCGAAATTGATGGAGCATACACTGCCTCCTTCTCTCTCCCGTGGGGTCTCTGCGGCATTGTCCTGTGGTTGTTGGTCAGCCGGTGTCGTAGCTTCATAGCTTTGGGGGTGGTCGCTGAAGTAGGAGATTTGTGAGTTAGCTGGCGACTGGTTCATGGTGACGTTATTATGGAATACTTCGAGTAAATAGCTAAGTGTGTTGCCAAGTCTCAGGAATATTAAAATGGATTCAGTGATAGTGCCTATTCTGGATAAAATTGTGTGGTGTTAAAAGTTTCAAGTGTCATGTACATGTATTACAAAAAGACCCTCGAGTGATACAGGTACGCTTATTAACATAGATAGGTTACATTAACATAGTTTTTAAAATTTTAGGTAGGGTTTTATCTTCCTTACTAATAGCTATGCGATTATATTTCAAATAATCTATACCCCTGGTCAGCATACAATATCTAGATTCAAAAATCAAAATCAAAATTTTACTATAAAATTTTATGGAAATTTCCATCCAGTTTTTCTCTATTATGAGAATTATGATATCAAACTCGTGTGATACAGTTTGTCTGTATTTATGCAGCTTGAAAAATTTCAATTTGAAGAGCAACTCAATTATTTTAGCCAGAAACTTACAATAGATCATCAGATATATCTTGTTGAATCAACTTCAGATTATACTTCTTGCAGCTTTCAGTTTTATCAATAATTTCATTAATCATTGATAGTAAGATTGAGTAGGTAAGCTTTTCACCATGCTCCACTGGTTGGGTGCCATATTATGTGAAGTTGTGAATTGCAAATCCTTCACAGATGATACGATGTTTCTGATATTTGTAAGAGCAGTCTCTAAATTCCCTCTTTTGCGAATAAATTCACAAAAAATTAAGGCCGTCCGGCTCGCAAAATTACTGGGTTCAAACCTCAGGTCTAGCTCAGTGTTAGATACATGAATTTTACAAATACCAGTAATCACCATAAGGTTCAATGACCGGTGATTGATAATTCTTACCGCTGCTTCTAAGAAGTTCTTGAAGGATACCAGTAAGGAAATAAAAGAATATTTGATGACTGATTATCAGTAACCATGTACCACTAGAGAATAATCAGGACCAACTATAGTTGTTTCTAGTTGAATCTTAAAACGCTCGTCGTGAATACAAGTATTCACCAATATACCCCTTCAAAATTCCTTAGAACTTACAACGCCAGTTCTTGAAGCTCTCTGGATCCTTATATGATATAACTGTAACCTTATTAATATAAATTTTTAATATACTTGTTCTGGCAGATAAAATGAATATCATCAAAGGATGATAAATATTGAGTGCTCTGAATAAGATTAATATTACTTGATTCAATAATTTTAAGTGCTGCCAAATATTTGTTGGTATTAAAACGGCTCAAACTGTATATCACGAGATGAGTTAGGATATAATAAAAAATTCTATGAGTTTGTATGCTGACATAAAACACAAAATATATTCCCATAAAAAAGATGTGCATAAAATATTCAATATATCTATTATTTACTTAATCAAATGTTTTTCTAAAATCTGAATAATTATCACAGGCTTTGCTAATATTCACAATAGTGAGTTTCAAATTCATAAATATATTATATTTGAAACTGATACTTAGACTTCCAATCAATACAAAATTCTGCAAATAAAAACCTGTTCGGTCTATAAGTTTGATATGATATACTTTGTTCAATTAACAAATTTATAATTGATAAATTAATATTCAAACATGGGATCTCAGGGATTTATATGAATTCGGGCTGTGCATGGAAGTAAGCTTCCTACATATATTAAATAAATTTATAAAATGTCCTTATGGACTATGTGATATTATACAACACGTGGTGACTTTTTATTTAATTCAAGTTAATTTGGATAGCGCTTTTTTTATTAATTCCCCCACTGAACGTAGAAAACCTAAAACGAGCTCATTTGACTTATCACTCACTGAACTGAAGTTCTTGACGGTCTCGTGGATTGAATTAATTATTTCCAATAATTAATTAGGTAGGCTCCTTTTCGTCACTGCTGGGCTAACGCGTGGTCCAGATTCTTATAAGTTCCTTTTTGAATTAAAGGTATATTTATGGGAGTCATTACAAATTACGAACTCTTTGACAGCACTGAGTTCACAGATAATTTAACATTTAATACAAATACTTCACATTAAAAAAGGGTTTGGCTTATTAGTTTTAGAATTTTAAAAAAGAGGAAGAAAGAACCCTAAACTCGATGTGCATCCTCTCAGGTCAAGATCTTAAGCCAGAAGAAGGAGGTTTTCAGAAAAATTTTTCTCTTCCACGAATAATTCTTTAAGCTACTCTCTGATTGGTCTTCAATTATTAAACTCAATACAATTGGTTGCCTTGGGAATCAGGGCTTCCTCGACTTTATAATAGAAAAAATTAAATAAAAAAGTTTTTTATACAAATATATGGAGTGTTTATCTTAAATTGATTTCATAAATAAATTATAACATGCGATTTTACTACATTTAGTTTTTATATGAGTTTTGTATACTCTTGATTTATCATGCTTTTCTAGATTATAATAAATATTTATACAGAAATAATGGGTGTTCGTATTTCTACACATCGACTTCCTTTAGTATACATGATATATCCTTTATGAGTAAATTTTATATAATTCAACCTGTTATACTGGTTGATCTAATAGTCAGCTGATTCGTTCAGCATTGATTCTAATAATTATCGATTTATTCAAGATTGACTAATTCTTTTCAAAATGTAAACAAATAATTCTAACCTCAATGTTCATGCACTTTTATTTTTTATAATCCGCCAATAATAAGTAAGCCGCTTTATAATTTTTTGATCTTACCAATGAGTTCTCATAGTTATTAAATCACAATTATACATGTTTTCTTATCGTTTTTGATAATGCTATTACTCCTAATCGCTAATAATACTTGATTTAAGTTGATTTATCCTTTGACTAGGTCTAACCTTCTTTCCAATTTTGCAATTCCACTACATTTCACCGGTTCATTTTAAAATATTTGGTGGTATTAAATTACCACGTGACACAATACGCCCTCTGATTTCTGATTAAAACGACAATTCAAAAATATAATATAATTTTATGATCCAGTTGGTTTTGGATCAGAAATCACACATGTTACAAAGTCTGTTAATAAATCTATTGAAAATTCTATCTTCTAATAATTCAACAACATATACAACAATAAATAAATTCAATTCAAATACATACACCTTACATCGGCCAATCTCCTTCTACACACAATGCACAGATATAATTATCACCTCCTCCATACACAATATAAACCTTTTTTCTAATCCACGCTTCGCCCTTAGGCTAGAAGCACATTTGAATGTTAGTGCAAAATCATTGCCAACCTAACAAACTGGTAATTCTCTGACTTGCAGAATATAATATTTCTTCTCCCTCAACATAGAACAGTGACTTGTACATTTTTATTTCATTCTCTTGCAGAATTTGGGCTTTGCTTTTATATAATGAATATTTTTAAAGGATAATCTTTGGTAAGTTTTATTAACAAGAACTTCTTATTCATCTGATACATTGAAACTTTGGCTTAATGCTTTTGGTGGTAACTATGCGGTTTGATCATTTGGCGGATAATTTTATCGATTTTCTCAATTAGTTTACACATGAATAATAATATAATATTTCTATAATATCTCTACATACAATTCACATTTATATGACACTTGAGTTTTTTTTATTCGGGGTATCAACTTAGACAACTTAACAGGCACTGATCATTCTGGTTCTCGCAGTGAACAGCTGATCCTTGGATGCTTGGGTGGCTTCTATTCATTCAACTGTTGCCATTTTGATGCTTTTTTAAGATATACAACGGTAAGTTGGCTTTTAAATTGGAAGTTTTTTATTCACTTGTTTCATTAGTAAGAATGGTGTTAAAGATGGTTTCTAAATTTGTTCTTTCTTTATTTTCAGGTATGCTGGTCGAAGTGAATACTCGTCTGCTAAATAAGTGTGTTGCTTGGCGTTCGTTTGGTACGTATTTGTTGACAGGTAGGTTCAGTGAATTCAAATATTATTGTTTACTTTCTTATCGCTTATTGTCTCGATAATACGGTTTGAGATTAGAAATATTTTCCCACCAAGTTGAATTTGGTTTGCTGCTGTCCGGTTGTTATTTATAGATGAGGCTGTCCTGATGATGATTTATCCTTCATAAATATAAAACCCCGGTATCTTGTATACCTTTTCAAACAATTCTTAGCTTCCTTAATGGTAATATATTTCAATCCATTCTTTTTCCAATCTCAGGGATTTATATGAATTCGGGCTGTGCATGGAAGTAAGCTTCCTACATATATTAAATGAATTTATAAAATGTTCTTATGGACTATGTGATATTATACAACACGTGGTGACTTTTTATTTAATTCAAGTTAATTTAAATAGCGCTTTTTCTATTAAATCCCCCACTGAACGTAGAAAACCTAAAACGAGCTCGTTTGACTTATCACTCACTGAACTGAAGTTCTTGACGGTCTCGTGGATTGAATTAATTATTTCCAATAATTAATTAGGTAGGCTCTTTTTCGTCACTGCTGGGCTAACGCGTGGTCCAGATTCTTATAAGTTCCTTTTCGAATTAAAGGTATATTTATGGGAATCGTTACAAATTACGAACTCTTTGACAGCACTGAGTTCACAGATAATTTAACATTTAATACAAATACTTCACATTAAAAAAGGGTTTGGCTTATTAGTTTTAGAATTTTAAAAAAGAGGAAGAAAGAACCCTAAACTCGATGTGCATCATCTCAGGTCAAGATCTTAAGCCAGAAGAAGGAGGTTTTCAGAAAAATTTTTCTCTTCCACGAATAATTCTTTAAGCTACTCTCTGATTGGTCTTCAATTTATTAAACTCAATACAATTGGTTGCCTTGGGAATCAGGGCTTCCTCGACTTTATAATAGAAAAAATTAAATAAAAAAAGTTTTTTATACAAATATATGGAGTGTTTATCTTAAATTGATTTCATAAATAAATTATAACATGCGATTTTACTACATTTAGTTTTTATATGAGTTTTGTATACTCTTGATTTATCATGCTTTTCTAGATTATAATAAATATTTATACAGAAATAATGGGTGTTCGTATTTCTACACATCGACTTCCTTTAGTATACATGATATATCCTTTATGAGTAAATTTTATATAATTCAACCTGTTATACTGGTTGATCTAATAGTCAGCTGATTCGTTCAGCATTGATTCTAATAATTATCGATTTATTCAAGATCGACTAATTCTTTTCAAAATGTAAACAAATAATTCTAACCTCAATGTTCATGCACTTTTATTTTTTATAATCCGCCAATAATAAGTAAGCCGCTTTATAATTTTTTGATCTTACCAATGAGTTCTCATAGTTATTAAATCACAATTATACATGTTTTCTTATCGTTTTTGATAATGCTATTACTCCTAATCGCTAATAATACTTGATTTAAGTTGATTTATCCTTGACTAGGTCTAACCTTCTTTCCAATTTTGCAATTCCACTACATTTCACCGGTTCATTTTAAAATATTTGGTGGTATTAAATTACCACGTGACACAATATGCCCTCTGATTTCTGATTTAAAATGACAATTCGAGAATAAAATATAATTCTATGATCCAGTTGGTTTTGGATCAGAAATCACACATGTTACAAAGTCTGTTAATAAATCTACTGAGAATTCTGTCTCCTAACAATTCAACAACATATACAACAATAAATAAATTCAATTTAAATACATACGCCTTACATCGGCCAATCTCCTTCTACACACAATGCACAGATATAAATTATCTCCTCCTCCATACACAATATAAACCTTTTTTCTAATCCACGCTTCGCCCTTAGGCTAGAAGCACATTTGAACGTTAGTGCAAAATCATTGCCAACCTAACAAACTGGTAATTCTCTGACTTGCAGAATATAATATTTCTTCTCCCTCGACATAGAACAGTGACTTGTACATTTTTATTTCATTCTCTTGCAGAATTTGGGCTTTGCTTTTATATAATGAATATTTTTAAAGGATAATCTTTGGTAAGTTTTATTAACAAGAACTTCTTATTCATCTGATACATTGAAACTTTGGCTTAATGCTTTTGGTGGTAACTATGCGGTTTGATCATTTGGCGGATAATTTTATCGATTTTCTCAATTAGTTTACACATAAATAATAATAATATAATATTTCTATAATATCTCTACATACAATTCACATTTATATGACACTTGAGTTTTTTATTCGGGGTATCAACTTAGACAACTTAACAGGCACTGATCATTCTGGTTCTCGCAGTGAACAGCTGATCCTTGGATGCTTGGGTGGCTTCTATTTATTCAACTGTCGCCATTTTGATGCTTCTTTAAAATATACAACGGTAAGTTGGCTTTTAAATTGGAAGTTATTTATTCACTTGTTTCATTAGTAAGAATGGTGTTAAAGATGGTTTCTAAATTTGTTCTTTCTTTATTTTCAGGTATGCTGGTCGAAGTGAATACTTGTCTGCTAAATAAGTGTGTTGCCTGGCATTCGTTTGGTACGTATTTGTTGACAGGTAGGCTCAGTGAATCCAAATATTATTGTTTACTTTCTTATCGCTTATTGTCTCGATAATACGGTTTGAGATTAGAATATTTTCCCACCAAGTTGAATTTGGTTTGCTGCTGTCCGGTTGTTATTTATAGATGAGGCTGTCCTGATGATGATTTATCCTTCATAAATATAAAACCCCGGTATCTTGTATACCTTTTCAAACAATTCTTAGCTTCCTTAATGGTAATATATTTCAATCCATTCTTTTTCCAATCATCTTGTAGTCTTAATGCATTTTTCCTCTCACTTTCATTTAATATTCTCGGTTTCAGTTCGTTATAAATTAGTAGGCTCACAACAATAACTATTTTTATAATATTACCTTTCCCATCCTCAATGATAGATTCTCTTAATAACAACAACATAATATTTTCTATCATACTTACGACGCAGTCCTTTATCAATGTCACAGCCATAACAAATAGTATACAATACATCAGAACATTTATTATCTCTTTAACAATATAATCTCTCAACATATAATAGTCAGGTACTTTCACTCTCTTATTATAATTTCTTATTTCTTTTAATCTTATCAAACACTTACCATCCTTTATCAACCTCCATAAATAGTCCACTTTATTATTATCATCCACACATGAATCAATCGTAGTTTTCCTTTCAGTTCCATTTTTATCCCTGTATGAATCCATATTAGTCCTTCCAGTAGCTCCAGTTTCATTCCATTTATTAGGTCCATTTTGCCGTTTTATATAATGAATATTTTTAAAGGATAATCTTTGGTAAGTTTTATTAACAAGAACTTCTTATTCATCTGATACATTGAAACTTTGGCTTAATGCTTTTGGTGGTAACTATGCGGTTTGATCATTTGGCGGATAATTTTATCGATTTTCTCAATTAGTTTACACATGAATAATAATATAATATTTCTATAATATCTCTACATACAATTCACATTTATATGACACTTGAGTTTTTTTTATTCGGGGTATCAACTTAGACAACTTAACAGGCACTGATCATTCTGGTTCTCGCAGTGAACAGCTGATCCTTGGATGCTTGGGTGGCTTCTATTCATTCAACTGTTGCCATTTTGATGCTTTTTAAGATATACAACGGTAAGTTGGCTTTTAAATTGGAAGTTTTTTATTCACTTGTTTCATTAGTAAGAATGGTGTTAAAGATGGTTTCTAAATTTGTTCTTTCTTTATTTTCAGGTATGCTGGTCGAAGTGAATACTCGTCTGCTAAATAAGTGTGTTGCTTGGCGTTCGTTTGGTACGTATTTGTTGACAGGTAGGTTCAGTGAATTCGAATATTATTGTTTACTTTCTTATCGCTTATTGTCTCTATAATATGGTTTGAGATTAGAAATATTTTCCCACCAAGTTGAATTTGGTTTGCTGCTGTCCGGTTGTTATTTATAGATGAGGCTGTCCTGATGATGATTTATCCTTCATAAATATAAAACCCCGGTATCTTGTATACCTTTTCAAACAATTCTTAGCTTCCTTAATGGTAATATATTTCAATCCATTCTTTTTCCAATCTCAGGGATTTATATGAATTCGGGCTGTGCATGGAAGTAAGCTTCCTACATATATTAAATGAATTTATAAAATGTTCTTATGGACTATGTGATATTATACAACACGTGGTGACTTTTTATTTAATTCAAGTTAATTTAAATAGCGCTTTTTCTATTAAATCCCCCACTGAACGTAGAAAACCTAAAACGAGCTCGTTTGACTTATCACTCACTGAACTGAAGTTCTTGACGGTCTCGTGGATTGAATTAATTATTTCCAATAATTAATTAGGTAGGCTCTTTTTCATCACTGCTGGGCTAATGCGTGGTCCAGATTCTTATAAGTTCCTTTTCGAATTAAAGGTATATTTATGGGAATTGTTACAAATTACGAACTCTTTGACAGCACTGAGTTCACAGATAATTTAACATTTAATACAAATACTTCACATTAAAAAAGGGTTTGGCTTATTAGTTTTAGAATTTTAAAAAAGAGGAAGAAAGAACCCTAAACTCGATGTGCATCCTCTCAGGTCAAGATCTTAAGCCAGAAGAAGGAGGTTTTCAGAAAAATTTTTCTCTTCCACGAATAATTCTTTAAGCTACTCTCTGATTGGTCTTCAATTTATTAAACTCAATACAATTGGTTGCCTTGGGAATCAGGGCTTCCTCGACTTTATAATAGAAAAAATTAAATAAAAAAGTTTTTTATACAAATATATGGAGTGTTTATCTTAAATTGATTTCATAAATAAATTATAACATGCGATTTTACTACATTTAGTTTTTATATGAGTTTTGTATACTCTTGATTTATCATGCTTTTCTAGATTATAATAAATATTTATACAGAAATAATGGGTGTTCGTATTTCTACACATCGACTTCCTTTAGTATACATGATATATCCTTTATGAGTAAATTTTATATAATTCAACCTGTTATACTGGTTGATCTAATAGTCAGCTGATTCGTTCAGCATTGATTCTAATAATTATCGATTTATTCAAGATCGACTAATTCTTTTCAAAATGTAAACAAATAATTCTAACCTCAATGTTCATGCACTTTTATTTTTTATAATCCGCCAATAATAAGTAAGCCGCTTTATAATTTTTTGATCTTACCAATGAGTTCTCATAGTTATTAAATCACAATTATACATGTTTTCTTATCGTTTTTGATAATGCTATTACTCCTAATCGCTAATAATACTTGATTTAAGTTGATTTATCCTTTGACTAGGTCTAACCTTCTTTCCAATTTTGCAATTCCACTACATTTCACCGGTTCATTTTAAAATATTTGGTGGTATTAAATTACCACGTGACACAATACGCCCTCTGATTTCTGATTTAAAACGACAATTCGAGAATAAAATATAATTCTATGATCCAGTTGGTTTTGGATCAGAAATCACACATGTTACAAAGTCTGTTAATAAATCTACTGAGAATTCTGTCTCCTAACAATTCAACAACATATACAACAATAAATAAATTCAATTTAAATACATACGCCTTACATCGGCCAATCTCCTTCTACACACAATGCACAGATATAAATTATCTCCTCCTCCATACACAATATAAACCTTTTTTCTAATCCACGCTTCGCCTTAGGCTAGAAGCACATTTGAACGTTAGTGCAAAATCATTGCCAACCTAACAAACTGGTAATTCTCTGACTTGCAGAATATAATATTTCTTCTCCCTCGACATAGAACAGTGACTTGTACATTTTTATTTCATTCTCTTGCAGAATTTGGGCTTTGCTTTTATATAATGAATATTTTTAAAGGATAATCTTTGGTAAGTTTCATTTACAAGAACTTCTTATTCATCTGATACATTGAAACTTTGGCTTGATGCTTTTGGTGGTAACTATGCGGTTTGATCATTTGGCGGATAATTTTATCGATTTTCTCAATTAGTTTACACATAAATAATAATAATATAATATTTCTATAATATCTCTACATACAATTCACATTTATATGACACTTGACTTTTTTTATTCGGGGTATCAACTTAGACAACTTAACAGGCACTGATCATTCTGGTTCTCGCAGTGAACAGCTGATCCTTGGATGCTTGGGTGGCTTCTATTTATTCAACTGTCGCCATTTTGATGCTTCTTTAAAATATACAACGGTAAGTTGGCTTTTAAATTGGAAGTTATTTATTCACTTGTTTCATTAGTAAGAATGGTGTTAAAGATGGTTTCTAAATTTGTTCTTTCTTTATTTTCAGGTATGCTGGTTGAAGTGAATACTTGTCTGCTAAATAAGTGTGTTGCCTGGCGTTCGTTTGGTACGTATTTGTTGACAGGTAGGTTCAGTGAATCCAAATATTATTGTTTACTTTCTTATCGCTTATTGTCTCGATAATACGGTTTGAGATTAGAAATATTTTCCCACCAAGTTGAATTTGGTTTGCTGCTGTCCGGTTGTTATTTATAGATGAGGCTGTCCTGATGATGATTTATCCTTCATAAATATAAAACCCCGGTATCTTGTATACCTTTTCAAACAATTCTTAGCTTCCTTAATGGTAATATATTTCAATCCATTCTTTTTCCAATCATCTTGTAGTCTTAATGCATTTTTCCTCTCACTTTCATTTAATATTCTCGGTTTCAGTTCGTTATAAATTAGTAGGCTCACAACAATAACTATTTTTATAATATTACCTTTCCCATCCTCAATGATAGATTCTTTTAATAACAACAACATAATATTTTCTATCATACCTACGATGCAGTCCTTTATCAATGTCACAGCCATAACAAATAGTATACAATACATCAGAACATTTATTATCTCTTTAACAATATAATCTCTCAACATATAATAGTCAGGTACTTTCACTCTCTTATTATAATTTCTTATTTCTTTTAATCTTATCAAACACTTTCCATCCTTTATCAACCTCCATAAATAGTCCACTTTATTATTATCATCCACACATGAATCAATCGTAGTTTTCCTTTCAGTTCCGTTTTTATCCCTGTATGAATCCATATTAGTCCTTCCAGTAGCTCCAGTTTCATTCCATTTATTAGGTCCATTTTGCCGGTCACATCGCTGATCTTCTGCTTTAAAGCGAATGTGCCGCGGATGCATGCAGTCGATCTCCTGTCCTCCATCCTGGTTTTGGTCCGGAATCCTCCTCGGGCGTTTGAAACGTGCATGCGGCCTCCATCGTCGCGCGCGGTACTTCTTTTTCTTCCGCCTGACTTTCCGCCTCCGGGCCTTGCGGTGCATGCTTCTTGTATCCCGAATGCCGTCCTCCCTGGTGTCGTCCTCTTGGTCCTCCATCCTGGGTTCCTTGGGGTGCATAAGTCCTGTGCGCGGATACTTGGTGGTGGTCCCTTGATGCGTGGGTGTGGCATTCAAAACGGGTTGATCGCATGTTTGCTCCATATTACATAATTCCTTTACAGTAACCTGGTGTTCCTCGGTGGCGGGTTGCTCTTCCTGCGGTGATGGTTCTTCAGTGGGGAATAGTATGCCTAATAGAGGCTGATGCTTGCGGGTTGTTTTAATTTCATGGTGGGTGGCGGTTTTTTGTGGTAGGCTGATTTGCATGGGCTCCTGTGTGTCTGGTGGTGGGTTATTTGCATGTTGATTTTGTGTTGTCTTTGTTGTATGTGCTACTGTGTAAGATGTATTTGTCCAGTTATGATTTTGTGTTTCACCTTGATTCTTGTGACCTCCATCTCGTTTGTAATTATTTCCATTTGAGCGATCTCTGCCACCATAATATGCTCCTCTATCCTGTTGTTTACTATTGTAATATTGAGATTTATTTCTAGAATTATTTTCAAACGTTTGGCCTCTGCTAGTATTTTCAGGGTATTTTTGATAACGAGTGTTTGCTCCGGCATTTGACATTTGATTCTCACCATTATAATTTTTCCCGAAGCTATTGCTATTATGATGAGGAGAATGATTGGAATCTCCTGTATGGTCGTTTACCTGACTGGATTCAGAAGTAACAGATTGGATACAGTGTAAATGTTCCATTAATTCTTTGCAACTGGCAATCAAGGATACTGCTAGTGTCATGCGGATATTGTAAGGAAGCTTTTTTGATAGTATATTTTGCTAATGATGCATCCGCCAAAGATTCGTCTAGTTGCGAATTCTTGCACATCATCTTAGCTACAAATTCAGTATAGGACTGTCTGCCTCTATTATCATATGTGCATGATATAATCTCTGATAGCGCGTCCATCTGCTTACGTTTACTCCAATACTGCTGCAGGAATTGGGAGATGAAGTCCTCCAGGCTATTGATATCTCGCATCCGGCTCTGGAAGAACATCAGCGGCTCGCCAAGCAGTAGACTGGACAGTTGGAAACGCCATACTAACCAAGAGGTAGGTATCAATTCCTGAATATCTTTTATTTGATCTATGAATGGTCTGGGTTGCATATGACGATGGGAATTATCAAATTTTCCAAGACTTTGAAAGAGTTGAGTGCCGTTTACGGCTTCAGTCGGTGTATAATGCATCCGATTGACTGGGATATTTTCCATACGTGTCTCTATTCTGGAGACTCGTTCTTCATTTGGGATCCATTTATCATTCATAATTTTCTTGTTTTTATTCACTTCATCGTACAGTCCGGTGAGTTTCAACTGTTGTCCGCCTATGGCATTCTCTAACATGCCATATCTCTCTCTTGATTGTGTCCCCTCCTCTCTTAGGTTTGCTATACTTGTTTGCACGTTACTCTACTCTTTAACTATCTCTATTATTTTCTTATTATTTTCCTCCACTTTCGACTCTATCTCGCCCTTATTTTCTAACACCTTTTCCATGACAGTTCCCATGATAGTGGTGCCTAGCTCCTTACCCAACATGCCCACCCTGTTTTTTAACTTCCTTTGGTACGTCATCCAACCACTCATTCATTTGACAGGTAACGTCATCTATACAAGTATCTAGCTTTTTGATGACTGGAGATTGCATATCTATTTTTGTTTCTATTATATTTCTCACTTCCTCCCTGAAGCTAGAAAATTTTTCATCCATAGTTTTGATACCTTCCTGTAGGATTTTAGTATTTTCCTCAGCTTTATCCTGGATGGCTTTAGTGTTTTCATTGATATCTTCTTGTATTTTTTTAGTCACTCCCTCCAAGGCTTGGCTGAGCAAGAGTTTAAATTCATTTATGGAATCGTTTGCTATGAGGTTTGTAGTATATCTGACTGAAGAATTTAATGTGGTGTTGCCTTTTCCTAGATTGGTGGTTGCGGATGGCGGTTGACTGGCGATATCGGATGGCGATTGGGTGGCGGCATTCTCCGTTCCCTCGGCGACGCTTGGAGCAATCTGCGAAGACACCGGTATCAAGTTGGACGCCCTCACTCTCTCATCTCTGCCAGCTGGATTCTCATCAGGATTTATCACCTCGACGACGTTATCGATCTTAGTGGAAGACAAATGGGCCAGGTTTTGCGGGTCGAAATTGATGGAGCATACACTGCCTCCTTCTCTCTCCCGTGGGGTCTCCGCGGCATTGTCCTGTGGTTGTTGGTCAGCCGGTGTCGTAGCTTCATAGCTTTGGGGGTGGTCGCTGAAGTAGGAGATTTGTGAGTTAGCTGGCGACTGGTTCATGGTGACGTTATTATGGAATACTTCGAGCAAATAGCCAAGTGTGTTGCCAAGTCTCAGGAATATTAAAATGGATTCAGTGATAGTGCCTATTCTGGATAAAATTGTGTGGTGTTAAAAATTTCAAGTGTCATGTACATGTATTACAAAAAGACCTTCGAGTGATACAGGTACGCTTATTAACATAGATAGGTTACATTAACAAAGTTTTTAAAATTTTAGGTAGGGTTTTATCTTCCTTACTAATAGCTATGCGATTATATTTCAAATAATCTATACCCCTGGTCAGCATACAATATCTAGATTCAAAAACCAAAATCAAAATTTTACTATAACATTTTATGGGAATTTCCATCCAATTTTTCTCTATTATGAGAATTATGATATCAAACTCGTGTGATACAGTTTGTCTGTATTTATGCAGCTTCAAAAATTTCAATTTTGAAGAGCAACTCAATTATTTTAGCCAGAAATTTACAATAGATCATCTGATATATCTTGTTGAATCAACTTCAGATTATACTTCTTGCAGCTTTCAGTTTTATCAATAATTTCATTAATCATTGATAGTAAGATTGAGTAGGTAAGCTTTTCATCATGCTCCACTGGTTGGGTGCCATATTATGTGAAGTTGTGAATTGAAAATCCTTCACAGATGATACGATGTTTCTGATATTTATAAGAGCAGTCTCTAAATTCCCTCTTTTGCGAATAAATTCACAAAAAATTAAGGCTGTCCGGCTCGCAAAATTACTGGGTTCAAACCTCAGCTCTAGCTCAGTGGTAGATACATGAATTTTACAAATACCAGTAATCAACATAAGGTTCAATGACCGGTGATTGATAATTCTTGCCGCTGCTTCTATGAATTTCTTGAAGAATACCAGTAAGGAAATTAAAAGAATATTTGATGACTGATTATCAGTAACCATGTACCATGTATCGATTCTGATAGCCTAAATAAATATGAATTATTTTTAAATAAATCACTGTTTAAAAAAATAAAGGTCTGAATTATAATTGATGAACGGTAATAGTTTAATGTTATAATAATTATAAATCAATGATATTAATGATGAGGTTGTGATATTGTCGATAATTGATGAAGATTAGTCATTAATCCACTTTTGATCACTATTGAGCGTCTGAGTTCTTGTTATTCTATACTTTTACATTATCTTTCACATTCATAAAATAAATTTTAATTTTTTCTTCACATAACTTCCATACACATTCTCATGTATTCTTTTATGTTTGTTTATCACTGGACTAAATTTTCAACTGCTACTTGAAACCATTATGAGTATTGAAAGCTTTTGGTTGGCGGTTTCGGCTAGATGCCTTGGTTTTTGGCGCTCACTACAATTATAAACAATAGATTTGATGATGAGGATGGCATGGGATTCTCGACTGTGGTTAATGAATGTGTGAGCCTCGATGATTTTACTGAATATTCCCAATTTATCAACGCTTCCGGTCTAGAAAGCCTGAAAATCTTACATTGTAATATAAGGAGCTATAAGAAAAATTTTGATGACTACTTAATTTATTTAGATTCTGTTTTTCCGAAATTGGATATAATAATTTTTTCAGAATGTTGGTTGCCCAAGTGTGACGGTGTTGTTGATCTTGCTGGTTTCAATTATTTTAATACAAGCACCTATCGCAACCAGAACGATGGTGTATTGATTTATGTAAATGAGCGAATATCAGCGGTTGCAAGGGAGGTTACTCTTGGAGATGTTCATGGGTTAAGTCTTGATTTTAATTATTGCGGGGTAAATTATAACTTGCTGGGGTTGTATAGAACGTTCGATAGCAGTATTGATAATTTTATTACTGAACTGGATACATATTACAGAAATATTCCACGAAATAGAGGATGCATCTTGATAGGCGACATAAATATAGATTTACTCAAAAATGATGTTGTCACTGATCGATATCTTAACAGTTTGTCAGGAGCCGGTCTTGTCCAATGTATCGATAAGCCAACGAGAGTGTCAGGAACTGGAGGAGCATGTCTGGACCATGCGTTCCTGAGGCATTGTGATATGTCGGCTGTAAATTCAGCTGTTCTCCATACCAGTGTAACCGATCATTATAGTATCACCGTAACTATCACTTCCCCTATGCAGCCAAATATTCAGTCAGGACATGAAGCTAATACCACTAATAATACCTACATTTCAAAATCTCTTCTCAGTAATAATTTAGCAAGTATCGACTGGCAACCCTTCTTTGCCTGTCAGGATACTAACACCTGCGCTCAATTATTTTGTTCCAATATTAGAATATGTACAGAGAAGTCAAAAAAAATATTTAATTACCGGTATACATCCAAATCTAAAAAACTCAAGCCGTGGATCACGTCTGGTCTTGTTGCAGCTATTCGAACTAGGGATAATTTGAGCAAACTAATCAAAAGACAGCCTTTCAATGATGTTCTAAAAAATCAATACCGCACTCACAGAAACCTATTGAGTAACCTATTAAAACAGACAAAAAGAGATTATTACCGATCACAATTTGATGCAAACTATGGCAATCCAAAACTTTTTTGGAATACCGTCAATGAGATAGCAGGCCGTACAAAGAATAAAGAACAGTTCCCCCTACAAAAATTTCTAAATACGAGTACACAGAACCTCTCCTTGAACTCCTATAAGGATGTATCCAATGAATTCAACAATTTCTTCTCTAGTGTAGGCAGGAGGTTGGCTAATGCTATTGTTTCAGGTGATGAACCTTTAATAGATGACTATTTATACAGAAGTCATACTAACTTTGTTTTGAAGCCTGTCACAGAGCAAGTTATCTTGCGACACGTGTCCGGCTTAAGAGGAGGTTCTGCCCCTGGCTATGATAATTTCTCTGCATCCTGTCTTAAATATAACATTCATCTTTTATCAAAACCCCTTCTTCATCTCATTAATCTTAGTCTGTCATGTGGTGTATTCCCTGATCCTTTCAAATTAGCTAAAGTGATACCTCTATTTAAATCTGGAGCATGTAATGATATGAATAACTACCGTCCTATATCCCTTTTGAGTGTTTTCTCTAAAATATTAGAAAAAATTGTGAAAGAACAACTGATGAGCTATCTTCTAGCAAACAATATTCTTAGTAAATCTCAGTATGGGTTTAGGCAAGATAAATCAATAAATGATGCCCTATTTGATATCAATGTAGAGATTAACAATTCTATATCTTCTAGCCAAAAATCCATGATGATCTTCTTAGACTTGAAAAAAGCTTTTGATTCTATAGAAAGCTCTTGAAAAAGTTAGAATACATAGGCATCCAAGGCACATCCTTGTCTTGGTTCAATAGTTTTCTTTCAAACAGGAGGCAATCTGTTTCCATAGCGGGTATAGCTGGTGATGAAGCTGACGTGGATTACGGGGTGATCCAGGGCAGTACTCTGGGTCCCCTGCTTTTCCTCGTCTACATTAACAATATTTCGAGACTTGCCCTGAATGGAAAGATTTTGCTATTTGCCGACGATACCCTGATTTTTCTGAGAGGTGATTCTTGGGAGGAAGTAAAAGATAAAGCAACACATGATCTTGCACAGGTGAAAAAGTGGCTTGACCAGAACACCCTTTCTCTAAATGTAACAAAAACAAAGTTTATGCCAATATCTCTGCGCCCCATTACTGACTACAACCTTGAAGACATCAAAATACATAACTGTGATGATCCGCGAAGCAATGTATGTAACTGTGAGCGTATAGAAAGAGTACACTCATACAAATATCTAGGTATTGTTTTCGACAGTCGTATGAGATGGTCAGAACACATCACCTACTTGAAATGCAGAATTCGTCGGCTAATTTACGCTTTTCGGATGTTGAGTGACATTCTCAATCCAAATGAGATTAAGATGGCCTATTATGCTTATATACAATCAATACTGGCTTTTGGCATCATCGCTTGGGGGGGAGCTTATAAAACGGTTCTCGAACCCGTTGCTGTGGTACAGAGAGAAGTCATAAAGGTAGCCTTCAAGAAATCAAGATTTCATCCGTCAGATTTATTATTTAATGAAACATCTATTCTTACAATAAGACAAATTTTTATAAAAGTTCTTCTTATTCACATGTACAAACATCAAAACTCAATCTTTTCAGTAGTCTCACACTCTTATAACACCCGTTACTCACAGAATACAACTGTCTGATCCACTTATTTGCACAGAACTTACTCAACTACCAACCCTTCATATATTTCACAAATTCTTTATAGGAACATTTCCAGTAGATTTGCCAACTTGAACTTATTTGAATCTTTGTCTATTGACACATTCAAAAAGAACACACACTGGTTATTATCAGTCCTCGGTCTGGATGAATCAGAGGAACTTATAATCTCATCCTACAGATAGTTTTTTTTTTCATAATCTTTTTATGAGTTTAGTGTCTTGCATCAGACTTAAGGTAATTTCTGCTCCTCATTCAATTCATAATTATTTATTAGAATTTCAATTAAGGTATCACTCCTATAATAGCTCTACAGTTATTTTTTTCTAATTGAAATCCAACATCGTCGGGTTTGTGCTTTGTTTCTCATTTTGGGTTTTCCCTGTCCTCCTCTCAATATCTTAGGATACGTCAACATCCTTTTCCAATATTAATTAATGAATTTATATGTAATTTAATAATAAAATTTCATTCTCGTCAGGCTGACTGATGGGGGCTCATCCTTGCTCACAGACCTTAGATCCATGCAGGGATAAATTCCTTTAAGTACGGCCTGTCAGCTTGCACTATTAGAGGAATAATAAACATTAATGGTAGAATAGAAAGTCTTTATGTTATTATGCTTTATAATTAATAAATTAATATTCAAACATGAGATCTCAGGGATTTATATGAATTCGGGCTGTGCATGGAAGTAAGCTTCCTACATATATTAAATGAATTTATAAAATGTTCTTATGAACTATGTGATATTATTCAACACGTGGTGACTTTTTATTCAATTCAAGTTAATTTGAATAGCGCTTTTTTATTAATTCCCCCACTGAACGTAGAAAACCTAAAACGAGCTCGTTTGACTTATCACTCACTGAACTGAAGTTCTTGACGGTCTCGTGGATTGAATTAATTATTTCCAATAATTAATTAGGTAGGCTCCTTTCTGTCACTGCTGGACTAACGCGTGGTCCAGATTCTTATAAGTTCCTTTTCGAATTAAAGGTATATTTATGGGAATCGTTACAAATTACGAACTCTTTGACAGCACTGAGTTCACAGATAATTTAACATTTAATACAAATACTTCACATTGAAAAAGGGTTTGGCTTAATAGTTTTAAAATTTTAAAAAGAGGAAGAAAGAACCCTAAACTCGATGTGCATCCTCTCAGGTCAAGATCTTAAGCCAGAAGAAGGAGGTTTTCAGAAAAATTTTTCTCTTCCACGAATAATTCTGTAAGCTACTCTCTGATTGGTCTTCAATTTAATAAACTCAATACAATTGGTTGCCTTGGGAATCAGGGCTTCCTCGACTTTTTAATAGAAAAAATTAAATAAAAAAGTTTTTTATACAAATATATGGAGTGTTTATCTTAAATTGATTTCATAAATAAATTATAACATGCGATTTTAATACATTCAGTTTTTATATGAGTTTTGTATACTCTTGATTTATCATGCTTTTTAGATTATAATAATATTTATACAGAAATAATGGGTGTTCGTATTTCTACACATCGACTTCCTTTAGTATACATGATATATCCTTTATGAGTAAATTTTATATAATTCAACCTGTTATACTGGTTGATCGAATAATCAGCTGATTCGTTCAGCATTGATTCTAATAATTATCGATTTATTCAAGATTGACTAATTCTTTTCAAAATGTAAACAATAATTCTAACCTCAATGTTCATGCACTTTTATTTTTTATAATCCGCCAATAATAAGTAAGCCGCTTTATAATTTTTTGATCTTACCAATGAGTTCTCATAGTTATAAATCACAATTATACATGTTTTCTTATCGTTTTTGATAATGCTATTACTCCTAATCGCTAATAATACTTGATTTAAGTTGATTTATCCTTTGACTAGGTCTAACCTTCTTTCCAATCTTGTAATTCTATTACATTTCACTGGTTCATTTTAAAATATTTGGTGGTATTAAATTACCACGTGACAATATAGATCACTCTTGTGAAAGATCTCGCATAAGTTTTGATTTCCTGCAGATTGTAATTTTTATTTTTCAATCAGGCTCTCTGTATTATTATGTGAGACTGTTGGATACTCTTGAAGATTTACATTACTTCTGTGTCAAGGTTGGATAGTTAGTTATTTAGTATTGAATAAGAGGTCGGATTCTTTGTTTCTTAGGAAGAAAGAGTTTTTTCATACTACAATTATTTCCTCAACATGTGTTTAACACTTATTAATCTAGCTATGGAAAAGAGGTCCTCGTATTGTAAGGAGTGCAGATATCCATATAAAATAGTTATTTGTGCAACTAGTGCGCAAAGTGACAGTTTGCTGCACCGAAAGAAACGTTTAAGCCTGAGCCGTAGGCGAGGGCGGAATGGTTTGTTGAGTGCAGCAGAGGAACTTTGCGCACGTATTGCACATTAAATTTTCCTACAGTTACCATTGAATATGAAAAGTGGGTAATTATGGGTGAAATTGCCTGAAATCCATCAAATGTTTTTCCGTGTAATTTTATCATTGATAGAAACCTTAATTTATTGTCAAATTGAATAAAAATGTTGTCCTTGGTTATAATATATAATTAATAAGGTGCTCGTTGTGCTTCGTTGCACCTCTGCTCACTATAGCAGCCCAGTCACTGTTACCAACTTCATTTTGATTTTGCTGCACTGTTGCTCCATATAACCTACTAAGTATTTTGCGTTGCCATGTTGCAAATCTGGAGTGCAGAAAAAAAATTTCCCGCACTAGAAAAGGAAAGTGATTCTTTGCGTTCTGTAATCAGTGCAGCAATGGCCACTTTTCAAGGTAACTGTAGGAAAAAACGTAATCCATTTTCATTTCCTAAGAAATGTATCAGGTATTGAATGAATACGATATGAGAATCAATGATTGCTAAAATTAGCTTGGGGTGAAATTTCAAGATCCTCAAGGATATCCCGAGAGGTTTCAGACTAAACCATGAAGATGACAAATCTTGTGAACAAGAGTTGATGTATCTTTCCAGTCACAACCTGACTTCAATTATTCGAAAGACTGTTACTTGAATACCAAAATTGCTGTGATTCCAGTTAGTAACTGTTGAAATATTGGAACAATAGCTCCAGATAAAATTGTAGTCACTTTAGAAGCTCTTTTTGAGCTCTTTAATCTGAGATCAGGTATAGCGATCTATCTCATATTCCAGGTACACCTGACAACAATGCTCCTTGTATTGTGAAAAACACCTAATTTTCAGCTTCAAGCATCATCACCAAATACATTGTCCTCACATTGATATTTCGCACAACGACATAAGTTCTTGAGATTATGTTCTATGAGAATCACCCGTAAGATACACTTCATTTCAGTATTTCCTAGTGTCGAGGCACGCTTAAGGACACCTCAAGGATCACATAACTTTTGACACAATGCTCAGATTTCATCGTACTACACTTCATCCTTCTCGGTTCGTCACGGCGGTTCAAAATCATGCATAATAAGTCAAATTCGGTCGAAAAATGGAAAATTCATTGTTGAGTGTACTTAAGCCCATATTCCAATACACAGAAAATGACCAATTTCTATATTCAAAGTTGCATGTCTTGTGAAATAGTTCTGATAAAATTTCCAAATCTAGTGAGAATATGAAAATTGTCCCCCTCTACCCACTCCAATAAATAATACTTTGGATTCCAAAACAATTTGGAAGTTAAGATTTTGAAAATGGCGATTTCAGTTTTTACATTTTTTTCGTAATTTTACTGTTGATCAAGAGTTTCTAAAACGAGTCTGATACATCATAGAAACTTACGATTGACTACAAATTGTAGATAAATACATCCTTTACGAGCTCAGTTGCCTAAAATCCATCTTGAATCACTTTTCGCTATCATAGAACTGCCAAAACCGTTAATATGAGAAAAATATCTATAATTTCCGGATTTTTTTCAACAATCAAATCTCACTTTACGAACATATTTTTTCATGACTTGTTTACAGCAGATGAGATAGAAAATTCTATTGTACATTTCAAGATCATGTAATAATTTTTATAATAAGGGGTTACCGAGAGACATAGCTTTGAATATAGAAATTGGCCATTTTTTATGTATTAATAATGAATAAGTACCTACACTCAACAATAAATTTTCTATTTTTTGACCAAACTTGACTGTTGATGCATGATTTTGAACCGCCTTGGCGAGCCGAGAAGAATGAAGTGTAGTACAATGAAATCTGAGCATTGTGTCAAAAGTAAATAAAATTATAAGTGTTTGAAATTTTGATCCTTGAGTTTTCCTTAAGCGTGCCTCTACTAGGAAATACTGAAATTAAGTGCATCTAACGGGTGATTCTTACCCATGAACTTATGTCATTGTGCAGAATATCAATGTGAGGACAAAGTAGATGGTGATGATGGTTGAAGCTGAAAATTAGGTGTTTTCCACAATACAAGGAACATTGTTGTCAGGTGTACCTGGAAATCTATATGACATAGAGCACTCTACCTGATCTCAGATTGTATAGCACAAAAATACGCCTAGAGGGATCTTGAAATATACATCTAAATAATTGTAAAAATCGGAAGATATTGTTGATTAAAAACTAAAATTCATCAAAATTGATTTTTTCTTCAAATTTTACTCATTTTTGAAAAATTATAACAAAGTACTCTTTGGAGATAGAGAGTTCCGAGTGATCTCATTTTTTTTCAGAATTATATAATCTGGGAGAGATTTGGCAGAAATAGCTGAAAACTGGAAAATGAGCCGAAAATACAAGGTTTTTGGGCTATCTTGTATCTAGCACAAGGAAATCTTGCATGAAGAAATTGGTTCTGGACTTCTCTTATGTACCCAAATAATATATTAAAAAATCAGAACTACAATATAAATTGCAAGAACACCCCCTTTTTTATGTCTATATTGACTGGACTAATAGTATCATCCATAAAAACGTAGGGCGATAAATGATGTTTGAAAACATGATGTTCAAAAACATCAATGTTTTCTGTTTGATGTTTTTCACTTATCGATGTTAGGATGAAAAAAACATCAATGTGCAAAACATCGATGTTTTGTCTTTCGATACCCATCCCCAATAAACATATAAACATAAAAACATATAAACATATGAACATATAAACATATAAACATATAAACATATAAACATATAAACATATAAACATATAAACATATAAAACATATAAACATATAAACATATAAACATATAAACATATAAACATATCAACATATAAACATATAAACATAAAACATATAAACATATAAACATATAAACATATAAACATATAACATATAAACATATAACCATATAAAACATATAAACATATAAACATTTGAACATATAAACATTAAGAGTAATGCCAAACCGTTGACTTGAATCTTAGACCTCACTTCCCTTGGTCAATAAAAGCGAAATGGCACTCACTCACTCACTCACTGACTCACTCACTCATAGAACTAGAAATCTACCAGACCAAAAACGTTCAAATCTGGTAGGTATGTTCAGTTGGCCCTTTAGAGGCGCACTAAAAAATCTTCTGGCAATATTTTCACTCTAAGGGTGGTTTTTAAGGGTTTAAATTTAGTCTTTCAGCATGTATATTCTTCTTATTCCAATTTCTTAAAATTATTGAAATGTCCATACCATTTAATATAGAACTATAATCTAGCTCACACACACTCACAACAAAAACTTATACTTCCTGGGAAGACTCACTCGACTCCCACAATTGTTGCCTATCTCCCACTGTAGGAGTCTCCCAGTAATCTCCTAGCACTCATCAGATCTCAGTGCCAGATAGATGGGGAATTAGTCATACCAGGCTTTTTCACCTATTCAGATTTCTCAGAGTTATCGATTCTGAATATTTGATGAGCTTATAATGGTTGACCATCTGTCCTGATGAACTTTTGTATCACTAACTGACTTGTTAACAGGTTTGATAGAATTTTCTTTAATTGATAAGATATGTTTATATGAATGCTTGCATAGATTGCATTCTTCCAGTTATCAAAATTAGACATGAGGTAGTTTTGAATGAACATTAATTCTAGGTCAATATTGGGATGAAAAATTTAGTAGCAAATGGATGATAAATACATATTTAGCACAGAGACTTTACTGATGAACTTGAATATTGGCATATATATAAAAGCGAAATGGCACTCACTCACTGACTGACTGACTGACTGACTGACTGATTCACTCATTCACTCGCAGAACTAAAAATCTACCGGACCAAAAACGTTCAAATTTGGTAGGTATGTTCAGTTGGCCCTTTAGAAGCGCACTAAGAAATCATTTGGCAATATTTCAACTCTAAGGGTGGTTTTTAAGGGTTTAAAGTTCGTCTTTTAGCATGTATATATTCTTCTTTTTCCAATATCTTATTATTCATCTTCTTATTCAATTATAATATTGAAATGTCCATACCATATGTTAATATAGAACTATAATATAGAGAGAGTACCTCTTTAAAACAGTATTGTTCTGGTAACCAAATTAAAAAATTTGTCAGGTTGGCATTAAGTTGAGTTGACTTTGTTAGGTTGGCACCAAGTTGAAGATTGAAATGCATTTATCCAGGACCTCCTAAATACCAATTTATCCAGTACCTCCTAAATACCTATTTAGGAGGTCCTGTTTTATCGCGGAAAAATTGATTGGGTACTGCAACTCCAATCAGATCTATTCCTGGGAATATTATATTCCTGTAGTAAATTTGGACATTCCCTGTTCATGTGTTCTAGATAAAGCTGAGAAAACGCTAAAAAATGCAGATTTTTGGTGTATCTTTGGAAATTTTTCCAAATCCGTTCTTATTGCGCCTCTAAAGGGCCAACTGATCACACCTACCAAATTTGAAATGTTATGTAATATTTTTATCATATGTTAGGACGATCCAGTCGGAGGTCCAGACTATAAATGTCTGGCTAAACGGATATGGTGAGTGAAGTGAGCCTGATGGCTACTAAAATAATATAGAATCCACCATCAAAACTACTTCAATTAATTTACCTTCAGCATTTGAAATATGCTGCTCCAAACTTCAATACTCATTTCTGAAATCAAGCATCCATTAGCAGTAAGGATGTTCATCAATTTTGTAAATTAACTAAGTTAAAATCGACATGAAAAGTCTATGAAAAGAGCAAATAGCGCAGATTTGCGGAGTGAATTGTGCCATGCTATGAATTTAGAAGGTTAATTTGAAATTTAGAATTCAGAGGCACACACAATATAACTAACTTAATAAAAGGGATGCTTGATAAATATACTTGGTGCTAGAGAACGGGAATCCAGAAATGACAAAAGAAGTAGGATAGAAAGGACAGACAGTGACCAAAGTCAGCTGTTTTGTGACACTATGAGCTATTGATTTTCTCCTTTTTGCTAACAAGCTGGGAGGAATGAAGGGAGGGCGGGGTGGTGGTGGTGGCAGCAGCTTAGCTTAGTCTAATTGTAATTGACTAATTATACTGTAAGTATAGTCATCTAGTGTAAGTAGGTGGGGTAGGAAAAGAGAAGAAAGAGAGAGAGAGAGACAGTGTGAGTTAGTTGTGCTTTTTTATTAACACATTATGGGATAAACACACAAAACTTTGATTCTCTTCTGAATAACAAACAGTTGTATAACAAACAAGAGTGTCAGTAACATATAATATTAACAATAATAAGTGGAAGATTTATATATAAAACATGAACACACTATAGAGTGTTAGTGGCATACAAGCCACAATATAAGGTTGATGATGATGACGTTGAGGAGAACAAGAACCATAGTATTTCACTATTAATAATTATGTACCTTTCAGAAGAAATGATGAGAAGTGAAATGACACACTGTTTGACTTTACAATTGTTTCAACACATGTAAAATTACTTTTTTGTACTGTCAATTCTATTCACGTAACATGGTTTCCTCCCCATCTTCCTCTTCATCATCATCCTCCTCTTCTTCATCCCCATCCTCCTCCTCCTCCTCCCTAGTTTTATTAATATCATCATTGTCTTGCATCAAACGTCTCTTTACTGTAGATACTGCAGCTGTCACAGACCTATTCTCTTCCTTTCCCACTTGTTCGTTGTTGTCTCCGCTCTCCTTCGCACTGTCACTTTTCTCCAAAATTGAAGGTAGAAGAGAAGTAGTAGATGAAAAGCTGTGTTTACGTTTTCCAAAGTTTGATTGAGATAACGGTGTAGAAGAGTGTTGCTGATGAAAGTAATTTGTTTCAGGATATAGTGATTGCTGATGTTGAAGTATTGATGCTGTTGAAGTGTTTGTTCCGCCATCACTACGGTTGAGAATAAGATTTGTGATATCCTTGAGTGGTTCCAAGAGCGGTTGCATTCGTTTAGTGTTTTGTTCGTCGCTCGAAGATGAATCTTGTGTAAGTGCTTTATGTTTTTGTTTTATATAACGTTTCAGCATACTTATCTCAGTAGTAGTAGTCAATTTGTTTACATTCTTACTGTTCTTCTTTAGTTTCCTGTTCTTTTTCTCTTTCTTCTTCTTCTTTTCCATATTTTTCCTAGTCTTCTTACTTATGTTGCTGTTACAAGCACCAAGGACAACTTCACCTCCCTCCATCGCAATAACTGACACTAGACTGAAGTTATTTCGGTTGTGCACTGACTAAAAATGCATCGAATCCCTGTCTGTAGCATCCATTATCCTTGTCAGATGTACAGTCAATAACTAGAAACACATGCGCGGATGATGACCATACATTATCACACATGGTTTGAAATTCGTCCAGTGACATATCACCACTGCGCACATGATCTCTGAACAAGTGTTTTGTATTCAACTGATCCTGTTGGAAGACGATGAGAAAATTGGCATTGTCTCGTATCAATTGTTTTGGTATACGGCTGTAGGTTTGTGCCAAATAAAAACAATCCACATTGCTGTGTCTTCCTGTTGTGAAGTAACGTCGTATAGCATCTTGTTGTTCACAAATTACATCATCAAATATAATTATAGAGTTGGGTGGCAGCTCGTGGGGTGGTGGAATTTCATCACTTGTGTCACACTCTGTATAGTTGAGATCTGGTTCAAGACCATTCATTACGGCGCGTAGAAATTTGTATTTATCTTGAAATGTTGTTTTGGAGAATATGTAAATATTTGAGAATCAAATTCCATTTGGATTGCATAATATGTTGAATAGAATGTTTGTTTTACCACAGCCTGATGGTCCACATATAATGCATCTCACATGATTTGGAAATAGAGAACTGTTTGGAAGGTAGCCCTTGTCAAATATCATTTTAAACTTGCTCATACGAACTCTGTCACCGGGCTCGATTTTCTGCCAGTGTCCTGGATAGAAATTTTGCACTCCCACCTTTGTTGACAGTTTTTGATGGAATTTACGACGATTTCCAGTGATTTTGTCCAACAGTAGCTGCTCATGTTTTTCATTTACTTCGATGGGCCACATTCCAATTGTTCTATGCACCTTTTCATTGTATTTGGAAACTAAGCAATCGATTATGTCTATCCACTTATAAGATCCCGTTCGGTAAACATAGTCCACATTGACTGTTTCAATGATCTATTGAATCTTCCAATAATTGAAGCTTTCTTATCAGAATAGCTAGTATAGTGATTAATATTATAGCGTTTCATTAGATTGGCAAACTTTGAGTTTATAAATTCTTTTCCACTGTCAGTTTGAAGGTTATGTGTGCTGCCATGTCCATCGAGTATAGGGATAAATGCATCAACTATCTCATTGGCTGATTCCTTTTTAATTGGTACTGCATGTGCAAACTTGCTTAGACAATTTATTATTGTTAAAATGTATTCGTAGTCTTTGTTGTGACGTGAGTATGGAATCATTTCAACCAAGTCGGCTCGTAGTAAATCTTTTAGTCCCTTCAATGTCACCTGTCTTGTAGGATAGTTTTTCAAAGCTGGTTTGTGTAGTTCCTTGGCTATTACAGTTTTTTCATTATCAATCTTTTTTCTCTTCTTCTTCTTCTTTTCCATATTTTTCCTAGTCTTCTTACTTATGTTGCTGTTACCAGCACCAAGGACAACTTCACCTCCCTCCATCGCAATAACTGACACTAGACTGAAGTTATTTCGGTTGTGCACTGACTAAAAATGCATCGAATCCCTGTCTGTAGCATCCATTATCCTTGTCAGATGTACAGTCAATAACTAGAAACACATGCGCGGATGATGACCATACATTATCACACATGGTTTGAAATTCGTCCAGTGACATATCACCACTGCGCACATGATCTCTGAACAAGTGTTTTGTATTCAACTGATCCTGTTGGAAGACGATGAGAAAATTGGCATTGTCTCGTATCAATTGTTTTGGTATACGGCTGTAGGTTTGTGCCAAATAAAAACAATCCACATTGCTGTGTCTTCCTGTTGTGAAGTAACGTCGTATAGCATCTTGTTGTTCACAAATTACATCATCAAATATAATTATAGAGTTGGGTGGCAGCTCGTGGGGTGGTGGAATTTCATCACTTGTGTCACACTCTGTATAGTTGAGATCTGGTTTAAGACCATTCATTACGGCGCGTAGAAATTTGTATTTATCTTGAAATGTTGTTTTGGAGAATATGTAAATATTTGAGAATCAAATTCCATTTGGATTGCATAATATGTTGAATAGAATGTTTGTTTTACCACAGCCTGATGGTCCACATATAATGCATCTCACATGATTTGGAAATAGAGAACTGTTTGGAAGGTAGCCCTTGTCAAATATCATTTTAAACTTGCTCATACGAACTCTGTCACCGGGCTCGATTTTCTGCCAGTGTCCTGGATAGAAATTTTGCACTCCCACCTTTGTTGACAGTTTTTGATGGAATTTACGACGATTTTCAGTGATTTTGTCCAACAGTAGCTGCTCATGTTTTTCATTCACTTCGATGGGCCACATTCCAATTGTTCTATGCACCTTTTCATTGTATTTGGAAACTAAGCAATCGATTATGTCTATCCACTTATAAGATCCCGTTCGGTAAACATAGTCCACATTGACTGTTTCAATGATCTATTGAATCTTCCAATAATTGAAGCTTTCTTATCAGAATAGCTAGTATAGTGATTAATATTATAGCGTTTCATTAGATTGGCAAACTTTGAGTTTATAAATTCTTTTCCACTGTCAGTTTGAAGGTTATGTGTGCTGCCATGTCCATCGAGTATAGGGATAAATGCATCAACTATCTCATTGGCTGATTCCTTTTTAATTGGTACTGCATGTGCAAACTTGCTTAGACAATTTATTATTGTTAAAATGTATTCGTAGTCTTTGTTGTGACGTGAGTATGGAATCATTTCAACCAAGTCGGCTCGTAGTAAATCTTTTAGTCCCTTCAATGTCACCTGTCTTGTAGGATAGTTTTTCAAAGCTGGTTTGTGTAGTTCCTTGGCTATTACAGTTTTTTCATTATCAATCTTTTTTCTCTTCTTCTTCTTCTCATTCTCCATTATGAAAAACACCACTCCTTTTCCCCAATAATACCTATAACACACAGTTTTCACTTGAACAACACACAAAAATGAAATGGTTTACAAATAGGTATTACCTTTATATTTATAAAAGATTATATCGAGTAAATATTTATAATAACCCAAGCATGTAGTTCAGGGTCAATGGCTTCTACCATTTCACAATATGTTCTACTTGTGGGAAAATCGATAACTAATCCTTGTCCATTGTTGAAAGAATGAATACTGGTGGCATGAAAGGGAGTATTGCTCATTATGCCTAGGAAATTCTCTGCAGAACCGAATGGTTCTCTAATATGTGTATTGTTGAAATCAAACACAACTTCTACAATCCACCTTGTACCACTTGTGTATTGACAAAAACTTTGACTCAAACAATTATACTTTTTTTCTCTATCCAAACAGCACATTTTCGTAAGATAATGATGGTTAGCTGATGAAAAACAAAGTTAACCGGTGGGCACTACTGCAAGCTATTGAGGGTGATGTAGAGTGTGATGGAGATATGGTGTACACCTCTTCTCCTTCTTCTTCTTCTTCTTCTTCTCCTACTTCTTCTTCTTCTGTGATATTGCTATACAACTCCTCTTCCTGACAGTATGAAACACAACTCACAATTGAACTGTTTACAATTTCTTTAAGAAATTCTATAATGATAATGAGTCATGTAGACATGTGCGCATGTCATATTTACAATTCACTTGAGAACAGAGAAATGAATCTAGTTTGAATCCACCAGCAACAGCCATATACCAAGTGTTGAGAGTATTTAAGATAGTAGTTATATTGTTGACATCATCATCATTGTAATCTGCAACATCTTTATTATCATTTTAACTGATGGATGATACTGATGATGATGATTGTTGTGTAGATAAATCTTTTTCAAAATACATTGACGAAAGAAAAACTTATTGGATTTATCAAGTCTGCCAATGGTTCGTAATTGAAGAATTCATCAGTATAGTATTGATCCGCTAGTCTAGCTACACATGATAGAACATTATGTAGTAGTGTTAGGGTGAATAATGTGAACAATGTTGATGTTAATACAATGACTTTCATTGTTGTAATGTTTAAAAATTATTTAGTTGTGTTTGTTTTATACTAACAAAAGAGTGATGTGATAATATGGTTCATAACAGTGTTTTTTGTTCTCTACAGATTATAATGTTGGACAAATTAATTAAGAAAGTGACTATACATAGCACAATGGAAATTTCATTTGCAACAAATTTAATGAATGACACATCATCATCTTCTTCCTTAACTTCTTCACCATCATCACCTGCAATTCCAATTGATCCTGCACATCATGATACATCTAATTTAGCTTCTAGAAGACCTCATAATAATTGTAGTAGTAGTAGTGTCTATATAATAGACATTCAAGGATTTAAAGACAATAATGGAGAACTAGTTGCAAAAGAACTTGTAATTCTAGAGTCTACAAATGATGAAGTTAGTGGACACGAAAGTGTAGTGACTAGTCATTATTTTTTTGAAAAACCGTACCCAAATACCTACTTGTCAACAAGTACAAACAATCATAATAATGGTTTACAATATAAACATGGACTGTGGTGGGGGGAGCGTGGTCTAATAGGTCAACAGCAATTATTACCTTACACTAGTTTTAAAAAGTTATTGCATCAACAATTGAAGGGTGGTTGTTCAATCCAACCAAAAGGCATAAAAATGGAATAGAAATATATGTTTGAATTATTGATATTTCGTGTGAGTATGCTTCTGATTTTAGTCCACCAAACCCATCAAGGTTTAGGTGTTAAAGAAATGTAGTAGCTGAGTTTCACATGTCTATTGTGAAGAACATCATTTACTTACATTATTGGAGGAAATACGTCTATGTATACAAGAATCTCTTGCATCTACAACACAGCGGAATAGTGTTAATAATAATTTGCCTTTGTCTTCATCATCATTGTTGGGTGCTGATAGACATAACTATAGATGTTTATTGCGGATTGTCCATGCTTTGCATGGCTACATCAAAAAATCAATGTTGAAATTGAATATGAATATGTAATTGATTTATGTAATGACTATTGTATATATAAATGTACTTTGTGTGTGTGTTAAACCAATATATATTATTTTATTGTCTCTCTCTCTTCTCTTTCCCTACTCCACTTACTGCTCAAGAGAATATGTGTAAGAATCAGGGGTTTGTTTATGCAACCCGCTTTACAACAAATCAATACTTGGACTGGGGTGACACAGAAAATGCTTCCTTACTGGGTAAGGAGGAAATCAATAGTGTTGGTGTTGTTTGATTGCTGCTACTACTCATTAATATTTAATTTCAATAGCCTATTAAATGCACAACAATTGTGTCTGAAATCAAATCAATACTTGGACTGGGGTGACACTGAGCGTGCGTACCTTCACCCGCTTATGGCGGGAAAAGATTTGTGGTTATGTTACCCAGGGGAGGGAGAAAAATCTAGTTTGAGGTTGGAAAAGGAAAAAGGAGGGAATTTGTGGCAGGAAATTTCGAGGTCAAGTGATGTCACTGATCAGCTGATGACGTCACTAACCAGCTGTCACGTGACGTCACAACTCAGCTAATGGGCGGGGGGGGGGGTGGTGGGCAACGCTGGGGGGTACAAAACAGCTGATTTTGGTCACCGTCTGTCCTTTCTATCCTACTAAAAGAGACAACAAAATGAAGAGAAGATATCAAATATATTGTTGCCTCTTACAGTTGAATTCAACAGTTAATAGAACAAAAATCAAGTTGCATCATGAAAACCGAAAATAGAATCACTAAAATAATATAGAAAGTTATCTCTGATATAGCTAATTCGATAGTAGCCTACTCTATCTGCTTTACATTGAAAACGTTTTAGATTGAATCATAAGAAGCTTAAAGGACTCTAATTCCAGAGAGAAGAATTAAAAGTAACCATAGATATTTCTCAGAAGTTAATCATAAATAACAATAAATATTTTAAAAGAAAGATCAACATAAGATTCAGAAAACTCTTAGAACATTCAGAACACTCCTAGAAACTCTTACAACACAAAATATCATCAAATATTAATAATCCCCGATAATATTCATTCTGTGTCTTTATATTATGAAAGCTGGGAAGAGAAATATTCCTAAAGTATCACATCACAGAATTCTACATGGGAAGACTATTCAAAATGTGTGATATCAAAACAAATTTAGACAAGGCTAGGGTCCTTGAAACTTCAACTGATTCTCTACAACTTAAAGATGAAAATATCATTAACAATGGACTTTCAAACATTTTATGTACTATTTCAACTCTAAGTAGTTTAGTAGATTATGGGATATAAATTAAAAAAAAACGAAATTCCCAGCTGTATGCTTTCAGATATGAATTCTAGAGTGTAATCAAATCATTGTATCACAAGGGATATATTTTCCCAGTTATATTTCCCAGTACAGCATCCAATAGTATTCAGTCAGTCACTGTTCAGTCACTGTTCAGTCAGTGTTCATATAGGTAAGAAATCACTTTGCTATGCTTTCAACAAAGGCTGTTCCAACGACCTCCACTCCACCTCCACCTGTCACATGACCAATGGCCACACCAACCAGCATTAGGGGCGTCAATGGGGGGGGGATTCTAGCTCAAAATGGTAATGCAGGACCTGTCACTCTACATGGTCATGGAGACCTCTATCACACCAGATGAATATGTCCATGGTAGACCTACCAGATCAAGATGTTCATGAGAGACTCTAGATCAACATGGCCATGCTGCTCTAGATAAAATGGCATTGAAGATAGATATTTTCAATGACTCCCACTCCACCTCATCCATGTTTAGACATGACTTATTTAACATGTACATTTTCAATGACCCTCACTCCTCCTGTCACATGGACCATGCTCACCAGTATTCAACATGGCTGTATGGCATGGTTGGGTCGTCCACTCAGTGGTCAGTCAGTCAGTTCAATTACTGATCAGTCACTGTTCAGTCACTGTTCAGTCACTGTTCAGTCACTGTTCAGTCACTGTTCAGTCACTGTTCAGTCACTTTTCGGTCCGTGGCACTCGGCACTTGGGATGGGTCAAAGGTATATAAATAACCAAGCTCAAACTCTCAGACCTCAGTATACTGATAAACACTGACCAGTATGTATATCAAACAAAGGAACCATAAGCCAACATTGGAGGAGTTTGCTCCTACCATATTAGAGATTGCTAGGCTGAAGCATGAAATCAAAAAGAGGCATAAGGAAATCATGCTGGATAGACAGATTGCAGAGGAGAAACATGTGTAACACTTCAAACCTCTAGCTGAGCCACTAGCCAACCCAGTCGGAGCTCTCCAACAGCTGCCAGTTCAACAACCACAACTACCTCCATCAAGAGCATTCAAGAAGCATCCCAGGTATTCAAAGCCCAGAATAAAAATGCACTCCAGGCGTGTGAAATGTAGGCACAGAAAATCCAAGCCAGAGTTGCCATAATCAGAACATTGTCCTACCTCAGCAGCATCAACACACCACATATATCCTACTCCTCCAACAACACCAATTGTCAAACATGCTACAAATACAAGGCGTGGACTTACTGGTGCAAGGAAAGCAAAACATAGGCTCTAACTCTCCAGCATTGAAGAAGAGTCACCAAAATTTGAATCATATGGAACTGGAGAAGTTTCAAGTCCATAGCGGCACCTCATATAGGTAAGAAATCACGTTACTATACTTTCAACATAGGCTGTTTCAATGACCCTACAGCCA
>NC_052509.1:68526484-68552748 GCF_014356525.2 Nilaparvata lugens
AACACAAAAAATTAAAAAAGGGAAAATTTGAGGAAATAGAATTTTTTGATAAGTTTAGGTAGATCGAAGGTAATCAGAGAATAAATAGGAAAACTGTTTTATTAGTTATTGTTGATATGTAGTTTTGAAAAGTTGATGAGTAGTTTGGCCTTGAGATGTTCAAACTAATAATAATTAGATATTGTAGATTAAGTTGAAACGATGATCAAATCCTTGGGAATTTGTAAAAAATAAGTTGATTGAGATGAAGTGTTAAAGTCCTTTATCAGTAATGTTTATTCTCGAAAAGGTGAATCAGTTTTATTATTGGAGATATTTTTTTTGTGTGATTTTTGCAGTAGCATGCATAGTGATAGTGTAAGATCCGTTGTGTTGGTGACGTTTCCTGTAGGCTGTGGGGAATTTTTTTGTTTAGTTGAGACTCAAGATTTAGAGGAGGACACGGGGATGTCCTGCCTATATGTGTTGTTGTTGAATTTAGGTAATCGGCAAAAGTGTAGGTCCATGTCCAGAGAGAATGGAGCACTGCCCGAAAGCTGTCCATGTAACAAATCAAGGAATTTAGCTGTGACTAACCTTGCAAATTTGTACGGTGGAATTGTATAATTTTAGCGAAAGGCACCGAAGATGGTGTGAGCTAAGATTTTTTTTTGTATCTAGTAACGGTCTGGTTCATTCGAGAGTTATGGGGCTCATCAGTAGAATAAACGTAAACCGAAATCTAGAATATTTAGTGAGCCTTCGTAGTGATTGTAAGGAAAACATCAGCTTAATGCAGTTTAGGGACCCAATCAAAAGGGTTGTTAATGTTTGGTAGGAAAGTCAGCCGCAAAAACACAAGTAATAATTGGTAAAAAAAAGGGGGTATTATTGAGTTTAAAGTTGCTTAGAATTTGGTATGGTAACGAAAATTGAAGGTTTTGAACAATGAATATTCAAAGTGATTAGTTCAGGTATACAAATAAATAACCACAGAAACTTTTTCGAGTACCTAGGTAGTAAAAATGTTATCAGTGAAAGTAGAAATAAATATTGAACAGTACTGAATGGGTTAAATTAAAATAAAATTAACAGTGAAATTCTTCTAGTTGAATTTGAATGAAAAGGAAAAGCTCTTGAGTTAAGCATGCGTTTTAAATTATTGGTAGTTGAGAGTTGAAAGGTTGACTAAAAAAAAAAATGGGGATATAAAGTAGAAATAGGTAGGAAATTCGTGTCAAAAGGAAATAGAATTTTTGTTGGGAAAATTAAATTGAGGTAATTAACAGTAGAAGGACCCTTTAGAGATAATATCAAAAGATTAATACATAAAAAAAAATAGGGAAATCTTTAATGAATGATAAATTTTCAATGATGAGTAGTAATTTGCAATCAAGTTTTCCATGTGAATAGTTGGGATGTTTTGAGATCTAGTTAAATATGAAGTTTATAGTTTGAGGAATAATTACGTGAGGCTCCAGTAAGTTGGAAATGTCAGTAAACTTGTAAATCAGCAATGTAGGTATAGTAGTCTATCAATGTGTTGGTAATTCAATAATGTTGATAATCAGAAGGCAACAGTAGCAGTCCATCAATGCTAAGTTAGAGCTGAATTTTCATATTATTAAATCATGCGATGAAAAGTATGTTCCAGTGTTTAGAGAAAATGTCACGTACTCTAGTGAGAAGCGAAATACAGAATTATTATTGTGATTAAAGGCTGGCACCCGATATCATAGTTTTTGTTTGGACTAGCGTTCTGTGTAGAGGTTTCCTACTAGAATATTATAATGAAAAGTGTTTTTCTCATGTGTGGAATGCAAAATCGCGCTTGTGTCATATAGCTCTCACGTTGATCCAATAATGCTGTTTCAATCATTGTTATCTTTCAATTGTAGTCTATGTAGAATAGTATTGCCTACTGTATTACTTTATATTGTTAAAAATATGTTGCACTCTCAACTCAATAGTAATCTTAGTTAGATTCAATACATTCAGCAGAGTGAAAAAGTTTCATCCTTTACTATTATAATCAACCTACTTCATATTTTACAACAGCAGAGTAACATAGAACCAATTAAAACTATGATGTCTTTTAACACGTTTTCCCATGTTAGAGTTTGCCAAAAAATAACCAGGGACTCAATAAATGATTGAAGTATTCAAGATTATTATACTCGGTCCATCTTAGTGCCTACTTAAAAAGTGGACACACCCATATTGTTTTGTCCTGACTCTTGCCACAGTTTTAAAGATTCTTGCCACAAATCTCTATTAGTTATACATTTTGCTGAATTTTGGAATGATTAAAGAGATTTCTTTCGAAGAGGGCCCGCTTCAAATGGATCTTACTATCAATCCAGAAATTCGACTCTCCAAATCATACAGAATGCCTCTATGGTAACATATCCTGATTAGATTTCTTTTTGCGTGTTCCACACCATAAGGAGGGGGAGTGTGCCGAGCACTATTTTTAATTCAGGCCTTTTTCCAAGTTATAATAGTACATTTATACGCAATAGACTAGAGCCATTATTGTAAGTAGTTAGCGAAATAAAATTATTTTCTCTCTCTATTATGAACGACCAAGCTTCGAGTTTCCCATGATAGTTTTTTAAAAATTGTTGGCTCCGAGTGTTGAGGATTTAGATTAGGAATTATCTCTAAAACTTAGCCTTCCTGTTGCAACATAGAGTGTGATAAGTTGGAAAACAGCAAGCATTGAAATTATAACAAACTACCGATTTTGCAGTTACTATTTGGTTCCAAAGGCTCTGGAAGCCACGCGATGATTGGTCAAATGATTCCCTTTGCCCAATAGGAGACCTGTTCTAATACAGTAGTGGGGGGATTCCCCAGCCGCGAGACCAGATTATGTTTCGGAGGACACTTTGCTAGGAGCACTACGAGAGTAAAGATGCAGTCATTATGTTTCACCTTTTTGGCAAGTTTATAAGTTTATATCATTAGTTAATGTAGGAGCTAGTTTTATTTTTATTAAGTTCTTGTAGTGCCATGTCCTGAAAAGTTTAATTATGTTCTTCTCATGTACGAATATTGTTCTTCAAATAAAAGCTAAGGTACGTAAAATAAGGTAAAATATAATTTAGGGATTTAATTGATTGAAACTTCCATAAGTATTGTATTAACAAAGCGTATTTTTCAAGTTAATAATATTGATTGAGATAATCCTTTGATTTTATTAGTGATGGAAGATAATTATATTTTTTTTTCTAAAGAAGTATAGAAGTTTCAGTTCTGTTAACATTTGAGTTATTGTTGCTGAATATATTATTGTAGAGTCAGGAAGATAGCCTTTAAATTGGAATGAAATTTTTAAGATTATGTTCATATTGAGCTTAGACTCAATTCTATATTTTTCTGACTGTGTTTCTCATGGCATTAAAGCTTTTAACTGAACGCTAATTTATAAAATTATACAGAACTTTTGAATTGTTTGTGGAGAAAGATCCATTTTCTGATACAAAGAATCAGTAGTTCAAAGATAAAATCTATATAAATGAGGATTCAAATAGAATGAGAGAGTTAATTAATTGTAATCAATAGATAACTCCTGTTTAGCTTTTGATGAATTGTAGGAAGAGTTAGAAATTATGCTGTAATACATTCTTTACAGTGGTTCATGTGTGCCCCCCAAACCAACTTCATGTACCACCCCTTTGGTTCCGCAACTTTATGTAAACACCGCTTTAAGACACCCGTTCAGACGACAGGTCTAGGGACTAAGAGGACGTCGCCATCAGCCAAATTCAACCAGTAAAGTTCACCGCCAAAACAAGGTACTGTAACCCCGACGATAAAGACGTTCAGACCAACGAAAGTGCAGTGTAGTGAAACAAAGGTTCATTCGAGAATGTCAATCAAAAGTGGGATTGAAATTATTATGATGTAATGGGTTTATATGGTTTACTATCGACGAAATTTGGGTTCAACGGGCTTTTCTTTCTTGAGTAATTTCATGTTGAATTATTTGTTATTGTATGACGATATTGTTGGTTTTGTGATGTATTGCTATCTAAACAAGGGATAGTAATGCGCCCCAAAGCAGAGAAGAATGTCAACAAAGTAACATGAAATTGTGTTTCTGTGTTCGATTTTAGTTGCCAAGTTTATTGAAGTTGTTTGTATTTTTTTTTAATTTTCAAGTGTAGTGCTAGTTTATAGTAGAACCTAGTAAATCAGGCATGGCAAGATTAATTGAAGTTTCTTGACTCAGCCCGTTCACCTGCATGAATCAGGTATAGACTCAGGTATTTTCTAGATGTGTCAGCCTATTTCTAAATTCTAAATTTTATTCAAAATTATCTTTTCCATCATCTTTTAAAAGGTCAGGCACAGCCTAATAGAATATACACTTCCCTAATTTTTTATTCATTTTCAATATTTTGTACATGCTCATTTGACATAATAAATATTTTTATGTTTATTAAATTGTTTTCCCTTTTACAATAACATGCTATGTGGTTACCAAATCCTCTGGTCACATCTTAAGCGAATGCTATTTGTTTACAACTAAATTTGCAATAGGTGTCTGGCTAAATCTCAAATTATACAGATTGACCGATTATTTAGGTTGCTGACCAGTAAGTATTATAGAGCCTAACCTCAAAAATTCATTATTTTATATAATTGAATAAATAGCAATAAAATTCTCTTCTATTTGGCTGTTCGAATTGTAGCCAGGATACCTGTTATTATCCAATCTCTCACTTGTTGATATCGCACCCGACCATAACAAAGCAGCTGTTTGCTATAGACCTATGAAATCTTTCTATTTATCAATTTTTCCAGTTATTCAAAATAATCTCTTATAATGGTATGAACAGGAAAAAGCAGAGGGGAATACCGGAAAAGATGAGTCATCTAAAAGGAATGATGAGGCGCTGGCTATCAATCATCATTCTACAATCATGGCATCTACAAGCATCTACCAAGCAGTGCTCTACCTTGTGCTAGCACTCAGTGTCAGCGCATTGGATCCAAAGTACAGGACTGAGGAGTTTCTCACATAGGGAACATGGTCTGGATATGTCGAACATCCATTATATGCAACAGTGCCTGCTAACATCCGGGATTCCGTCTCTACGGGGTAAGGTTAGGTTAGGTCCTATCCTTTCCAATGCACTAGTAGCTTGTCCCCCCTTTTCCTCAAACCTTTCAATCTCAAAGACCTTGGTACTTTTGTCTTTACAATTTTTTCAGAGTATACCCCTCCTTGAATAGGCTCACCTCTATAGTCTTCCAATTCATATGTTACGGTACTGTGGGACGTACATGTGTTACTGTGAACAGCTTATTTGTCCAATGGCTAGATATCCCTTGTCAAAAGTCTTTTATACTTGCTCATTCTAACCTTGTCACCAGGCACAATATCCTGATGAGGACCTGGATAGGACCTAACTCTACACTCTGCATTCTTCTTCTGAAACTCTTCTTGATAGGCTTGATGCTGTTTACAGAGTTGGTCGAGTAGCACTTTCTCATGCTTTTTCTGCACATCTACTGGTCGCATTCCTATTGTTCGATGAATCTTGGCATTATACTCTTTGAGAAGTGAGGTTAGAATGTCTGTCCAATGATAGGTTCAAATTTTTCATTGGATGTTTTTCAAATATAGGATGCATAGCCCCAACAATGTCATTGGCTGACTTATTTCTTATTGGTATAGCAAATGCAAGCTTACTGAGTCAATTTATGACTGTAATAATGTACCTGTAACCTTGGTTCTGTCGAGCATATGGTATCATCTCAACAAGGTCAGCCTGATAGAGGTCATCAAGACCTTTGACTGTAACCTTTCTTGTCGGGAAATTCCAACAAGCTTGTCTGTGCAGCTCTTGCGCTATCACTGTCTTATCTATACTGGAGATATGAACTTGTTAATTAGCATTTATATAGGCAACAAGTTTATCAGATCATGATGTCGGCATCTTGAAAGTCAATGATGACCCAAAGTTCATCATAACAGGATTTTAATGAACCAGTTAATTGGACCATGATGATAGCAAGTTGTTGACCTCAATCATCTTGAAAGTCATGATTAACTAATTTCAAAAACATACATTTAACGTTAAAAAAATTATTGTTTAAAAAAGTTTAAAACATTATTAACTTTTTTTTAAATAATAATAATTTGTTATTTATAAATGAAGAATCTAAAAAATGAAGATTTGAAAAAGTTAAATCAAATTGAAAAAGATTTATTACAAAAGATTCAAAGAAGGTGAAAAAGAACAAATGAAAGAAAGAGATAAAATTGAACAAAAGAGTAAAATTATTGAAAAAGATCCATATAATGGATTAGAATTTAATGAATAAGAAAAAAGATGAAATTACATTATCAGAAGCTAAACATGTTCATAATTTAGAAAAAAAAACTTAAAGATGAATTTAAATCACATCATATTCGTGAAGGAATAGAATTAAAGAAAAGAAAAAAATATGAACCAATAGTTAAAGCTTTAAAAGAAAATAGAATTCATGAAGTTGAAAATTCAAAAGATATTCAAATTTTTAATCCAACATAGTTAGTACTCCATTTCGAAAAATTCAATTTGAAGATGAAGATGAAAATGATTTTCATTATAATGAATCTACATCTACAATTGAAGATCCAATGACACCTGAAAAAGAACTTTTAAAACTAATAAATCTTTGAAAAAAATCTTGGAATCATCTATTATTAATATTGGATCAATGCTTCAAAATTTTACCAAGAGCACATGATAAACAATTTGGTATTTGGTATGATGAAGATATTGAGAATGGAAAATTGTAATTATCCTATGACTGTTGATATAGATGATATTATAATAAAATATAATGAAAATGAAGAAAAATATAAGGTACAGAAGGTTTATCGAGACTTTTAACTAGAAATGATTATTTAGAACATAATATAATGTTTACAAATGATGATTGGAATAATATAAGAACATCATGATAAAAACTTATTCTCTATTTCAAAATAATGATCCAAAAAGTAGAAAACCAAAATCAAGTAAAGGTAGAAAATGGAAATTAGTTAAAACTATTGGGAAGAACTTATTAATCAGAAAGGATCTGGAGTATTAGAATTTAATCATCAACCAATTGATATAGATATGTTAATCATTTGAATGAATAATTAAAAGATTAAATTATATTTCAGCACAAGAAATGCTGGAAATAATAGTTTTCATAATGAAAAAATGTCTCTTGTTAATTTATGAATGATAGACTTACAGAAATAATTTATACACCAAATAGTACTAAATATTTAATTAGATGTATGTCTTTATTACCTGAAAATGTTATAGGATCTGGTTTAGTTAATGATTTTATAAATAATTTCCTTTTGAGTTACATTATCCAGGTGTGAATTTCTGTGTCCAGGAACAAAACTTAAAGAAAGATTAGAAAGAGGTGATAAAGGGATTAATCCAACTGATGAATTTTGTAAGGAACATGATATATTTTTTTCAAATAATAGAACTCCAAACAAATGGATAGCTGATAAAAAATTAGAAGATCAAGCTTTAAATCGTTTATTTTTAAAATGCTACTTTAAATGAAAGATCTATGGTTTAATTATTGCTCCTACAATGTGGGCTAAAAGAAAATTAGGATTTGTTTGAATAGCTCTTCATTAATATATTCCGATGAATGAAATATTAAATTCTTTGAAAAAAATCATTTTATTGAAAAAATATTTTTTTAAAAATTATTCCTCCAATTTTTTAAAAATTATTTATTATTTTATATTTTTATGACCCCATGGTAAAGTATTTGTTTTATCTTTTAATATGTATCTTTTTTTATCTTTGAACTTAAAGCTAATTTATTCAAACTTATTGTGTATTCATGTTTTAACTTCTAATACAATTCATTTCTCTATACTCTTCTTTATCTTCAAATAACATTTCTTAAATTTTCTATTTTTATGTATCTATTTTTAGTATTTTCATCTAATTCATCTAATTTTATTTTTTGTTCATTAATAAACATTTTTTAATACCTTCACATTTTACTCATTTTTATTATTTGAAAACATATAACTGTAGCATTTAGATCTTAATCCACAAAACTCTTCTAAAGGTATACCATTCAATTCATCTTTAAATTTTCCAATTACTTTCTTATTTTATCATTATAACATTCATGATTCTTATCATAATCACTTGTATCAATTCTTTTTGATTATTTTTTATTATTTCATAAGGATCTTTACTCATTTCTAAAAAGGAACTATCTGTATCCATGTATAATAAATTAGCATCTGGATCATATTTAATTTTATCATAATAAAATTGATACATTAATAATTTAGATAAATCTAAAACTGAAAATCCAATAAATTGGTTTATCAATTAACCTTTTGTTTATGAAAATGTTAGCAATACACATCATCCAATTCTTGAATCCTTTAAAATTAGATTTTTTAGAAAATTTGTATGACGAGTCTTCATTACCTAATTTTATTTCTAATCTATTTCTTACATTCTCCATCGTCTTTCCAAATACACTGTTACACATAAGTTTATGAAAGTCCTTTCAAAATCACTTTACTTTTAGCTCTCATATTTGTATTGAAATTTATATATTCTTCCATAAAATTACTTTGTTTAAATTCTATAACTCTATTAATATTTTCTAAAATCATACCTTTCTCTAAATAATTTTTGAATTTCTAATATGAACAACATAATTATTTTTATCATAAAGAGTTGTGCATAATCTTTTTTATAATGTTCAGGAGCTAGAGGTAAATCTTTATGATTATTATGCAATTCTTCTGGATATTTTAAATCTACTTCAAAAATATATCCAACATCATCATCATTTTCATCATAATTTTTAATTATATCTTCCCATTCATCTAAATTTCTAATATCTGAATTTATAAATTGTAAATCTTTATATGGTAATTTTGTGATAAGCCCAACCATATAAATTGTTCCCATCGATATAGAATAAATAATTTGTTTTTCATTTGGATTATAATTTTTTATATTTTATTATTTGCTTTAGAATATCTAGTTATACATTGTGAAATACCACCTCTAATTCCTTTTTCAATCATTTTGAATCATGTTATAATCATGTATTAATCTAGTTCTATTTTTGTAAGTTTTAACATTGCATCCCATGCTAATGATGGAGCTGTTAGATAATGAGCAGGATCTAATTCATAATTATTTAAACAACAATCTCTAAAATTTTCAAATATATCAGCTAATAAAAATACATCTGTATATATAAATCAGAATAATTCCTAAATTTTTTTTTTGATTTATTCCATACCATTTTATAATGTAAATAATCTTTTGTATTTCTACCTTCATGATTTAACAAACTAAAACTTATCTTGTTCTAAAAGTTTATTATATTCTAATTTTTCAAAATCATCAATAAACTCATATGGAAATATTCCTTTACCACTTAAAATATTGAAAATTGATCTTCATCATTATCTTCTCTTTTAATAATCTCATTTAAAACTTTTCCATTTTTATAAAATTATTTATATGCTCCCAATCTTCTTTTTTAGTGATTTTGCTAATTTTTCAATTGATGAAGACATAAATCTGAATGTATCAACAAATGGAAATTTGATATTTTTCTTGGTTTATTATCTTCACCAAATTCATAACAATATCCTGATTTGACTGAATAATTAATATATTTTTCATCAGTATTAGCTATGAGATATACCTTTTTATATTTTTAGATAACTCTCTTATATAATAAATGAGTATCATATCCACTCATATTATGACAATAAATAGGTATAGTTTGTGGAAGTTAAAATTCAAATTACAAATTGAATGAGCTGCACCTATATATTTTCCACTTAAATGACAGTGATCTCTTACTTTTTCATAATTTATATCATCATTAAAAGGTTTTTCACAAATATGACAAATTTTAGTTTTTTGAAATTTTATTTCTTCATATTAGTTAATTCCATTGGATTTGATTTTCAGAATTATATTTGTATGCTATTTTTTTAGCAATTTTTTCTAAATTTTCAAATAAATATTCTGGATTTTTTCTAATTCATCTTCATTTTTAGCTCTATAACAAATTGGTTTATAAAATATATTTTGCTCTATAACTAAATAAATTGTAAAACAATATGGAATATGTTTTTGAATTTTAGTTGTAGAAGAATTATTGGGATTATTTTTACAATGATCAATTTTTGTAATATACTTTCAAATCTAAATAAATTACAAATGGATGTTCAAATTTTTATTTAATTTTAAAATAAACTGTTGATCCTTCTTTTGGCATAATAGCTTCAATAACTGCTTCAAATTTTTACAAATTCTAAATGTTCATCCCAATTATATTCTGAATGAAAATGTGATAAACATGTTCTACCAAACAAAAATATTACCATTATGGGTTGATATGTTGTTTACTTACTAATCTACTTATATCAGTTATTAGACAATAATGAGAATGTTATCTTTTTTAAAATAATAATCAACTTCTAATCAGAATGTGAATTCGAAATTTGTAATGGTATTATGTTTCATTATTAGTATCAATTGTTAAATATGATTGAAATTGTAGGATATCATTATATTTTTTAAAAGTCCTTTTTTCAAATAGTTAATATCTTTTAATGATAATGAAAATTCTAATTCACTAAAAATATCCTCATATATATATATTTTTCATATTGTTTAGTTTATGTGGATCTTTGATTTATTTTTATTGAAAATATCTATTGCACATCTAATTGAATAAAAAAACAATAAATTATTATTTTTAAAATTATACATGCTTTTTTATTTTTTATTTTTTCTGGTTAATCAATATATGATCCTGCATTAATGAATTGTTTTAATTAATTTTAAAATTATTTATCACAACTAACTAATGACCATCCAGATCCTGCATTAGGTTGATGTTGTGATTCTCTTAAAATAGTTTTCTCAAATTGTTTATCAATAAATTCATTTATATCTAAAATATGATCTGTTATACTGGAAAAAATTTTATGGTTTTTTGAATTGTATTATCTGTTGGAGAATTTCTTTCATAAGTACAACCTAGATTCAATTGACTTTCATACTTTTATGAATTTTATATTTTTCTTCAATATTGATGTTAAATCTTTTCTACAAATTTCTAAATAATTTTTAATATTATTACTTTCAGGAGAAACTTTAAGTGTATATTTATTGAATAAATCATTCTTAGAATTTATATTTTTAATATCCACTATATAATTATTTGATGATTCATTTATATTTTTAGCTAATTATTTTATTAAATATTTCTTTGATTTATTATTTGTTTAATATTATTTTCTTCAGCTAATTTTTAATATATTTATATTTCTTAACCTTAAAATTTTTGGATTTTTTTCAATTTTTTCAATCAATTAATTAGTTGTTCTCTACTTAAATATTTAAATTATTAACATCATATTCCTTTCCAATATCTTTAAGTTTTTCAAAATTTAATATTTGATAATTATCTTCATTGATTTTAAAATCCTCTTTAATAATGCTTTTCATTTAATCTATCATAATCATGAATATGATTCATTCAGCCCATTTCTTCAAATCTAAGAATTTTTTATATTTTATAGGAATTAACTGATGTTTTGTAGATTTTAAATGTCTATTAAAATTATAATCAGTTGTAAACTTAACATCACAAATTTTACAATAGATTTTATTTTGATCACTCATGATTTTCAATTATTATTTATAAGAGAAAATTTGAGGTATTTAAAAAATTATTCTGTTATAATTTCTTGATAAATATTCTTTAAAAATGATAAATCTTAAGAATATTATAGATAATTGAGTTCATGAATTAGATCCTATTTTAAGTTAAATGAATTAGATTTATTTAAATTAGATTTAATAACATCAACCTTATTCATGAATCTTAATTAATTAATCTAATAATAATTTTTCATGATCATAATTAATGAAAGAATTATTATTATTAAAATATTTTAATAATTCAATTTATATTTAATAACATAAAAGATCAACCTTATTCATAAATTCTTAATTAATTCATAATAAAGTAAGCTAGATCAAGAATCAAATAGCATTGTTAACTATAAGTCTCTGTGGTGTAGGGGTTAGCATGTCGCTTCTCACGCATAAGACTCTGGGTTCAAATCCCAGAATAGACCAAACTTTTTTGATCATTGAAGATTATTTGAAACTTACATAAGAATTAAATTCAAAATTTAAAATGGTCAAGTGGTCTAGTGGTTAGAATGCTTGACTAATAAATGGGAGATCTGGTTCAATTCCAGATGTATCCCATTAATTATTATTGAGGACATAGTAAATGTCATGAAATTACTGAACTGTTATCCAATGGGCCCAACGGATATCTTAAGTAGGTATTTTCACTAAAAATCTATGAGACTACCTAGGAGTCGTTCCTCATGGGGGTTAAAAAAAAAATAACCCCAAAATTCCTTCCATATCCTATATCCTTACTTCATGATCTGTATGCAAAAAATTCATCATTGATGAAATCGTCATGTGATTATCTAGTGATCACGTAAAAGGCCAGCATACAGATCATGAAGTAAGGATAGGAGATGAAAGGAAAATATGATCAATTTGTTTTTATGATTAGAATTACAATTATTCTAATTCTAATTCTAATTCTAATTCTAATTTCTAATTTTTAAATGGAGACTTTTAGTCTCCAAGTAAAATTCAATTTTCTTGATTTATTAATAAATTAAATATAATGAATTTCAATTTTGGTGAAAAAATAAGTCACTCCAAAAACATTTCTGATACTTAACAGTGATTTTTTTGACTTATTTTTTATTATGAAATTTTGAGTTATTTATGAATAATTCATTGAAAAAATGATATTTTCTCTTAGAATGTAATGAATTTCATCGAAAATTAGTGAAAATGAGTTAATTTTAATGCTTTGAAAAAAAGCATATCAGCCACTCCAAAAGTGCTCTAGCTCTCTCATCATACTATCAACTGACACCTATTTAGTTGAGGTGTAAGCCTAATAGAGTATCAGTCTGTTATTGTGAGGCGGGAAGGATGGTTCAAAGGAACAAATTTTCATCAGATAGGATTATCAACGGAACTTGATGAATTATATCATATGAAATACAAATTCAAATGTGAACTGAGTTTGTTAACATTTGAAACAAGTGACATCAGGTACTTGTGGATAAGAATACTGCGTGAGGTTACTGTTCACAGAACTACTAGTATTTTTATTCTAAAAATTAATTCCATCAGATAGGAAGATTATCATGGAAATGGATGATTATTATATGGATAACAAATTCAAACGTAACTAAGTTTGTTAACATTTAAAACAGTTGACATCTGGTACTTGTGGATGAAATACTGCATGAGGTCTACTGTTCACAGAACTACTAGTAAGTTATTAGAGAGAGCTGGGACCTAGTGATGGCAGTAAGTTAGTCACCAAACATGGCGGCCATCTGTTTGTATGCTCAGTCCGGTTTTGGGAAGTCCTGGTGAAAAGGTGTATCCATAGTTTTGTGATACTTTTGTGTTCTACTTAGTTATAGGTGTGCTGATAGTAGTGAGCTTAGTCAGCATTAGTATTCAATAAAACCATTAGCGGCCTGCGCGCCGTGCTTAGTCCGTTTTGTCTTCAACTCTGGACGTTGGGGTTATGTCCGACAATTTGTGAATAAAATTTGTTTTTAAAAACTTGTCATCTTCTTAGACAACCTTAGGGCGCCCGAACAGGGAAGGGTGAAGGGAAATTCACGATCAAAATTTCAGGGTTTTCTGTGAATTTTAATTCTTAACACCCGTTTCGACTTGAATCTGCAATCGGATGTTTTGTGAAGTAATGTGCTATAAAAGTGAAGTGGTATCATCATCAACTCAATCCTGGCCGGCAGACGTTCATTCAACTCCGTCATCCAGATTCCTTGAGGTTGAACCATCGACCCTCACTCAGGAAATTGCTTGAGGAAGCAGAAGAAGAAGACAAGACGTTCGACTACAGCCACCAACACCACCACCTCCTGCCGAAGACAACATGAATGACGCAGCAGCAGCGGCATCCCTGCAGCCAGAGCAACAAGCATCTGCAGCACAGGTACCGACTATTTCAAAACCATTACCTAAGGGTGATCTCGATCTAATCCCCGATTATGATGGCAATCAATTGAACTCATATCATTTCTTGAAGTGGTAGAAACTCTACTAATGGATATTGTACAAGTGACATTATTGAAGCCCCAGCCAATCACTTCCGTTATTATTTCAAATCAAGAAAAGACTCCATGATATGGCCAAAATTGTAGTAATAAACAGTACTTGCAAATCAGTTAAAGAAGTAATCACAATCTTGAAAAACAATTTTGCAGACAATCGATCAGTGCACCAACTCACATCAGAACTTTTAACGCTTGAAACAAATTCAAAACAACATCCTCTAGTATTTGTGAATACACTTGAAGAAAAACGTACCACCATAATTTGTAGGCACAAACTTGACGGTGTTCACGGTGAATTTTTGGACTTTGTGACTAACAAACTAGACAAACAAGTTATCAATGTTCTAGTTGAAGGACTTCCATACCAGCTAGGAGCCCACCTTCAAACGTTACGAGTGAAAAATCTACAAGACGCAAGACAAGCTATCATTAGTGGAAGCAACGCTGTTTTAAAACACTTGAACTTTTGGTTTCAAAAATGCACTACAAAAGTTACAATACCCATGATAAATCTCATCACATTAACAACCAATCTAATTTCAAAACTCTCAACATGTTCAAGCAAACAAACAACAATCATTTCCAAATCAATTTCGTCAAAATAATCAACACCAACAGTTTCAATCTCAACTATTCAAACCTCAGAACTTTCAAAACTTTCAACACAGAAATCCTAATCAGAATGTGAATAACCAGAATAGATTTCAACAAAATCAAATCGCCAAAATACTGACGTATCAATGCGAACCGTTTCGAATCTAAGAAAATCAAATTAAGTTATTTGACAAATCAAATTCAGTTCATTTGACTGAACCAGTGAAACAACTGAAGAAGTCGATAACTCCAAATTTCAACAGCTATCAGACAAAGTCGACAAACTCGCTGAAGCTTTCCATTATTTTTTAGGAGCAGACAACACTCAAAGCAATCAGAGGTGATTGAAATGAACTATTGTGAAAAGAACGAGTTGCCATTCCTGTGTGTAAATGAATGTAAAATATTAATTGATACTGGATCCAAATATAATTTTGTAAGAACTGATAATAAGACTTTCCCGTGTATTAATGTAGAAAAATATGAATTCAAAATCAAAACACCAGCCGGAGAAGCTACAGGACATTGGCGTGTTAATTTAGATTCAAGTTCCGTGCATGCTAGTTAAGTAATGAATTGTATTTTGTACATGACTTTAGTTCTAATTACGATATTTGCTAGGTCACGAAACCCTCAGTAGAATTGGAGCTCAAATTGATTTTCAAACAAACTGTATGATTACCCCTGACAAAACATTTATTTTGAATGGACTTACTCCTGTTAAAATTCACAAGGGAATTAATTCTTTGAAACTACCCCTGATAAACAGATCAGATGCAAAGCTAGGCATAACGAATATACCAGCTCTAGAATTGAATGAAATACTTGTAAATGTAACTGATAGAGATTTTTGTGAATTTGAATATTTCTCCTATGTTGAAAGAGATGTAAATATCGAGTGCCTTGAAATCGAAGAGTGCGAATTAATGATTGTTCTCCTTCTGAGAAATCCTTGACTCATGACGAAATTTACCAAATCATTCAACTTGACCATATGACAGACGTGACAAAGACCAAATTGTAAATTTAGTTATGAATCCCAAGACATACTAAAATTAGAAAACACTTTAATAACTGCAACTCACTTACTAAAACATAGGATTGAGACAACTGACGATTCTTCCTGTATATACCAAAAATTATAGGTATCCCGTAGCCTCAGAGACGACATAAAATCGAAGTTCAGAAATTACTCGACGGAAAAATCATCCGACCTTCAAATTCACCTTACAATTCCCCACTCTGGGTAGTACCGAAAAAGCTTGACAATTCAGGAAAACGTAAAGTACGTTAGTAATTGACTACCGAAAAATTAACGACAAGACAAAAAGTGACAAGTTCCTCTCCCACATAGAAGACCTTTTTGGAAAAATTGGAAGAGCAACTTATTTTACGAGTTTAGATTTAGCATCTGGCTTCCATCAACTCGAAGTAGAAGAAGCAGATATTCCTAAAACTGCATTCAGCACAGACGACGGTCATTACGAGTTCGTAAGGATGCCTTTCGGCCTAAAGAACGGACCACCAAGCTTCATGAGAGCTATGAATCTTATATTTTGTGACACTCCAAATGCATTAGTGTATATGGATGACATAATAATTTTTTCTGACTCATTTGAAGAACACCTGAAAGATTTGAGAAGAGTATTCAAGAAATTGAGAGATTATCAATTGAAGATTCAACTAGATAAAACAAACTTTTGTAACATGGAATTATTGTTTTTAGGACACATTGTTTCAAAGGATGGAATTCGTCCTAATCCTGCCAAAATCGAAGCTGTCTCACAGTTTCCTATACCGAAAACCGTTAAAGAGATAAAACAATTTCTTGGTATGACCGGATTCTATAGAAAACTCATTAAAAACTATGCGAAAATTGCCCAACCTCTAACTAGAGCCTTGAGAAAAGACGAAAAAATCAATGTCAACACTACTGAATACAAAGAAGCATTCAATAACTTGAAACAAGCTCTGTGTAATTCACCCATATTGACATTTCCAAATTTTGAGAAAACATTTACTCTGACGACAGACGCATCAAATTATGCTATCGGCAGTGTCCTTTCACAGATCATAAATGGATCCGACCTCCCAATTTCATACGCATCCCATACTCTCAATAGAGCAGAATGTAATCTACCAACCATTGAGAAAGAGTTATTAAGTATCATTTGGAGCATAAAACATTTTCGACCTTATTTGTATGCTAGAAAATTTGTTGTTAAAACAGACCACAAACCCCTTGTTTGGCTCAGGAACTTAAAAGAACCAAATTCCAAACTCTTAAGATGGGAACTTCTTTTGGAAGAGTACGATTTCACTGTGGAATATTTAAAAGGAAAATCGAATGTAGTCGCCGACGCATTATCTCGAAATCCGATTAAAGCTTCAGAAGTACTGAATAACGAAATAATGACTTTCAAACTCTTGTTAATTTAGATTCAGAAGAAATACCTCAACTCAATTCACCTACAAATTCTCTTGAAATACCAATGGATGAATTAATGAATGAAACTGATGTTGACCTAGATCAAGTACTAGCAGATTTATTTCCAAATCAAAACCTGAACGTGCCTCCAGATCAAAACAATGAAATGGAAAACGACAATGACTCTTTAGTCACGATTCATTCACAAGAATCATCTGATGACCGAGCCGCTATAGTAGGCGACAGTTCTCCAATCAACAAAGAGAAATATCAAATTGTCCTAAAACGTGGAAAATTTGGAATTCATTTCATGAAAGTGTTCAATAAGAACAGAGTCAACATCACTGTCTCTTCGAAAAATGATATTTCAAATAACTTAGTGAAGTTGAAAACTTATTTCCAACCAGATCTCACCTACGGTATTGTTTTCGAAAGTCCTAACAAGAATTCCGAGCCCATTGCGGAAAGCATTCTCTATTCTTTGATTGAAGAACTGAAAGAGGCAAGTCAAACTACGAAATTCAAAATTTATAAGATAAAATTATCAGATGTAACCGATGTGGAAGAACAGAAAGAACTCGTTTCATCTTATCATGAAGGTAAAACATTCCATCGTAGAATAAACGAAAACTATTTGAAATTGAGACGTAATTACTATTGGCCCAATATGCATAGTGATGTAACGAATTATGTAAATAATTGCCCAACATGTCTACGCACAAAATACGACCGAAGACCTGTTAAAATTCAGTATCAATTAAACACCTACCCCAATGCGACCTTTCGAGAAAATTCAAGTAATATTCGTTCGAATCCCATAAAGTGATGACCACGATTGACTTATTTTCTAAATTCTTCCAAGCTTTTGTGATTGATAATGTTAATGGCCCTGCCATAACGAAAGCGCTGAAAGATCACATTTCAAAATATCCAATCCTCGACACAATGTGTATGGATGGAGGAAAGGAATTTGATAATGCTCTTGTGAGACAATTTTTACCCCATTACGCTTCATCTGGACATCCAGATAGCCAAGGTTCGATAGAACGTGCGCATTCCACTCTGGTGAATTGCTCACTGGAATTGGAACTGATATGCCACAAGCATCTTTCAAAGAGAAACTAGACCTTGCTATTATCACATACAACACTCTTTGAATTTGACTCACCAAATGACCCCACTAGAATTAACTTTCGGCAAATTCAAACATTTCAATACTTTGGATAAAACTCCAGTGCAAATTACTGAAGAATAGCTGACAGATATTGCAAGAGTTGGAAACTTTCCGTGATATCATCAAAAAGAAAACTGATCAAGAGAAAGAAAAGAGAACAGAGAAACTTAACAAAAATCGTGAAGAACCCCCAAATTATTCAGATGACGTAAGATATGTGAGAAGTATTCAGAACAAGAATAAAATCTCCCAAAATACTTTGAAGCAAAAAAGATAGGTGAAAATACGTATCAATCTAAGAAAAGAACTTTGAAACTTCATCCCAATAGATTGAAACGAAATAGGAAAGTGAAAAAGAAACGTATTGTCACAGATAATACTGCTTCTGGCTCTAATCCTCCATTACCAACCCCTGGTACAAGCGTACGAGCTAGTGGACTTGACTAACACAGCCGGACTCATACCAGTACAAATTGAACGACATATGTACATAAACGAGACATTGACATTCTCACATTATTCTAATATAAGTAGCATTAAGATAGAAATTAAGGATTTATCAGATTCTATTGACAAGTTGCAAAATGTATCACCATCATTGAAAAAACTTATGATTCCCTTCATGCAAATGCCTGACAATCTTTTCGAAAAATTAAGTTTATTGTTTCCTTCGTATCCTTCATCTCGTAAAAGAGAGGACTGTTTAATGGATTAGGAAAGCTATCTCCTGGTTTACTGGTAACTTAGATGCAGATGATAAAAATAATTATGATCAATTATTAACCAATTGAAGAGAATGAGAAGATCCTTATTGAAAATGAAAAGAAGAATATTGTTGTGAATAATAATTAGTTGATAAGTTTAATTACGATTTGAATAGGATTAATAGTAATAATGATTTGATTAAGAATGTGACTCATTCACAAGCAACTGTATTGAATCAAATTTTAACTATATCTTTAATCAATTTGAATCTAGAGTTAATGGAGATCAAAGTAAATGCATTATTAGATAGTATAGAGTTTGTGTTCCAATTCGAAAATTCATTATTCAATTATCCATAAATCTGACTTTGTAAATATCACACTTTCCCATAGAGGAAAAATTGCTAGTGAGAATATTGAAACGCTGTTGAAATTAAGCACAGTTCATTGTACTATCTCTGAGAATTTATTACATATTTTATTTCCGTTCCCATGAGAAGCACTATGCTTGATACCTATCGTCTCATCAATTATCCTGTATTCCTTGATATCATTTTTATACAATAGATGTCAGTGAGAAATTAATTTCTGTAGCTGAATCAGGCTTAGTGGTACTAGACTAATGTCTACATGACCTCAACGCCTCTTATTGCCGAACAATGCGTAAAATCAATGATCTTTGTATTGAGGATATCTTAGAAAATAATGAATTGACCAATTGTCAACGTAATTATATTTCTGAACCTATTCCTTTTATGAAGTGTAATGAATTATGTAATTGTATCTATGGATATGGTCAATCACATATCAAAATCAATAATGATAAAATAAATCCTTCAAAATCATTTCTTATTAATTTAGATAATGGAGATGTAATGAAAGACCAACGTCTTCCTTCTACTTTCAAAATGTCTAAATCATTTAATTGACTAATATTCCTCAAAAGATTTTATTGATAGAAGAACTAGATAATATGAAAAACATGTCAACCTTTGAGAAACAGAATTATAATTTTAATGATTTATCTTTGTTTAACGATTATGGTAGCGAGAATATAATGTATTTGTTAGTTGCTATTTCTATTTTGTATTGGTTTTTATAGTCTTTTTATATCGTAATCATGCTTCGAAGCCTAGAAATGTATCATTGTTAAATACTCCACAACAACCCCCAACTTTGGTGTATGCTATACCCAAATGAACTTTCAAATCAATCATCGAGGACGATGAAAAATTTGGGGTGGAGGAGTTATAGGTGTGCTAGTAGTAGTGAGCTTAGTCAGCATTAGTATTCAATAAAACCAATTAGCGGCCTGCGCGCCGTGCTTAGTCCGTTTTGTTCTTCAACTCTGAACGTCGGGGTTATGTCGGACGATTCGGTGGATAAAATTTGTTTTTAAAAACTTGTCATCTTCTTAGACAACCTTAGCTTTAGTTGAGCTTTGTTTTTCTGTTTCTGAGTATTCCATTGACGATTTATAGTCCAGTCAACGAAAGATTATACAGGGAAAGTGTGGAACACAATTTTCAACTCCACAGCTCCTTTAAGGATAGTGAGATGATTAACATATCAAAAGTCCTCACCCCCTACCACCTGTACTTGAGGGGTGGGGGTGGTTTGAAAGTACCATTATTCCATTTTTGCATATATCTCGGAAACGATGCATCTTGAGAACTTTTTATTCTGTGCAAAATTGAAGCTTACAAAATTACCAACAAGTTTTGTCTTTTACATTTTTCCCATATCTCTCATAGTTTCTAAGATATCCGCTCTAGAAGGTGAGAATTTAAAAAAAAAAACACTCCTGCCTCTATTTTTCATCTTTTCGGCCATTTTTGAACGATTGATGAAAGAAATCCGTGCTGAATATGATCTGATAGATATCATCTGCATTGATGCATCAATTAGTTTCTTGATGTTGAAGTTATGTTGATTTTGTAATATTGTGAATTTGGAGGAATGATTGGAACACAATTTTTGACTTTGCAGCTTTGTTGAGACTAGTTTGGAGGTGAGCGTATCAACAATCCCAAACCTACATCATGTGCTAAAGGGATGAGGGTGGTTTGAAAGTTGCATGTTCCACTTCTTACTTACATGGTCATATCTTGGAAACAATGTGTTCTATTAACATAATCAACTACGAAAAATTAAACTTAATAATTCCTACAAATTTTTTCAGTAGAGGTTTTCGATAAATATGATACTTTTCGAGATATTTATGTTCTAAAGTGATGCATTTTCGAAAAACTAGTTTTTTTTTTCATTTTTTCACTCTTTCAAGTCTTATAATTTTTCAACAATTGATGAAACAAGAATGTGCTAATTGCGAGATTGTAGAACATTAAATTATCTTTCATTTTATGTACAATTCGACCATTTCACGCATTCCCATAAGACTGTTGCAGCAGTTTAAGTTTTGAGTGTCAAATCTCAAGATTCGCAACAAGTGACTTTCTTTGAATATCACACTATTCTGTCATCATGAATTGGCAGTATGCTTCAGTATGAACATTCATATTGAGTACCAATTGGAACGTCTGCGAAACTGAACACAGGGGTGTTTCTAAACTTTCTACCAAAAAAATCTAGTGTGGCGCTCACAAAACAGCCGTTATGAAAATTGATCACCTGACGCTAGTGTTCCCGCGCATACTAGTTACTATTCAAAGTTCTGAGCCAGCTGGTGACAGGACAATAACGCTGGATACACACGAGATCTGCTATCTCTTCATAGTGAATGATTTAATATAATCAACAGTTGCCAAAATCTGCAATTGAATAATCACATTTTCTCAAATTTCAAGCTTATTTTCAAATTTGGGTGAAAATGTTACTGAACATTAATTGAAGAAATTTTCATGCTCAATCTTTTCCACTCGAAATTTTTCGTTTGAATTATATCTGAGACCTGATAAAAATGGAAATCTAAAATCAAACTTTGCATAGATGGGGCGGAACTCCTGGAATTTTTACAGATATGGGACTTGTGGCAGTTGATATAGCGTATTAATGACTATTTTATGTATGAATTCGATCAAAATCGTTGGAGCCATTTTCGAGAAAATCGCGAAAAACCTTGTTTTTAAGAACATTTTCGCCTTTCATCTTGAATTGTAAATTGAATGAAATTGTTCGTGTCGGATCCTTATATCGTAAGGACCTTAAGTTCCAAATTACAAGTCATTCCGTCCGTTAATTGGGAGATGAGATATCGTGTACACAGACGCTCATACACACACACACACACACACACACACACACACACACACACACACACACACACACACACACACACACACACACACACACACACACACACACACACACACACACATATACATACATACAGACCAATACCCAAAAACCACTTTTTTGGTCTCAGGGGACCTTGAAACCTTGATAGAAATTTAGAAATTGGGGTACCTTAATTTTTTTCGGAAAGCAATTCTTTCCTTACCTATGGTAATAGGGCAAGGAAAGTAAAAAAGACACTGAAAACTAAAACTGATGCAACAGTCGTATGGGAATGCGTGAAATAGTCGAATTATACATGAAATGAAAGATAATTTAATTTTTTCAGACATTATTTTTCAGAATCGTCTATCGAATTTTACCAACAAACTTTACTAGGCTTATGAAAAAGACAAGCGTCCAGAAGGCAAGATTACTTGAACGACTACTGTAAACACAAGCCGAAGGTGATATATGTCTATTTGGAGTTACAGACTGCAGAGTAGAGATCTGTGATCCGCCTTCCCATCCTTCCGAAGAGTGGATTCAATTTTTGTGTTTAGCTGTATCTCACAGTCGGCAAACAAACGGCGCAACTGTTTAATCTGCTGGGAACGATTTAGGCTGAACGAGAGATTGGAAATACTGCTGGATGCTGGAGAGAGAGAGAGAGAGAGAGAGAGAGAAAGAGAAAGAGATGTCTTGCGAATCGATACCGTGTGGAAAAGGGAAGAGATGTTGAAGAACACTGAAGGAATAAGGAAGGGAGTAAATATGTGAAGAATGGATAGAGGAGGTGAAAAAGGATATAAAGAGGAATAACAATAATAACATAGAATATAGGATAATAACATAGAAGATGAAGAAGTGGAAGAAGAAGAAGAATGCGCCGAAAAAAAGTCAAGGAAAATCGACAAGTGTGCGAGGTAGTAAAAGAAGATACGGGGTATTTGAAAGAGATGTGGTGGAATGGAAGAGTTGAAGAGTTGAAAGGAGTAATAGCCTTTTTTCTTGCAAAGAGAAAAATGACCCCGTAGAAAAAGTGTGAAGAAGAATAAGACAGGGTGAGGAAGGCAAGTTGAGGAAAAATCCACATTTATGACACATCAAAGGGAAGGAGATAGCTGTAGAAAAACAGCGAGAAGAAGAATATGATGAGAGAGACGATATAGGAGAAAAAAGAATATCGAAGTGAGAACAAACATTTCAAACTGTAGCCCAGTCAACGAATTGTTATAGAGGGAAAGTTTGGAAGACAATTTTTGACCCCGCAGTTCTGTTTAGGGTAGTGAGGAGATAATAAACATATCAAAAGTCCCCACCCCTACCAACTGTGCTAAAGGGGTAGGGGTGGTACAAAGGTACCATTTTTTGGTTTCTCGCATATAACTCGAACATTATGCATTTTAAAGACATGACTATTCTATAAGAAATTAAAGCTTACATAATTTCCTACAATGTTAATCTAACGGTTTCTATATCTCTTTCACTTTTCGAGATATCCGCTCTAAAAGATGTGACATTTTTGAAAAAACACATTTTCCTTCGATTTTTTTTTATTGTTGCTCATAACTTTTTTAATATTGATGGGAGAAATCCATGCTGATCATCAGCTTAAGGAGCATCAAATTCTCTTCAATTTTATGTATAATTTAACAAGTTTACGCACATCCCCACGACTGTTGCAGCAGCTTCAGTGTTCAGTGTGAGATCTTCAGTTATGCAGAAATAGACCAATTGACAATAGCCAGTCATTATAATGCGGCCCGACCAAACAAAAATTAAGGTAATTGATTTTATTTTTTTAATCGGTCCATTTGAGTATAAGTAAGTGTAATATATGGTTTCCCACCAACATTTCTGAAGGCATAACTTTTGGCAGCCTGAAAACCAAGAGAATTTGGTATTTTTTTAGTTTTTTTACGATATCTCCAAAACCAATTGTTCAATCGATATTTTTGTTTCATTCTTTTTTGAAGAGCATTAAATTCTCTACAATTTTTATCTCCTAAATGTTTTTCTATCTCCAATAGGAAGCGAGTTACAGCTCGTTGAAAATTGTCTTTTTTTCAATTTTGCGAAAAATCGCTAAATAAAAGTACATTCATATTTCATATTTAACCTGATGAATTGTTAACGTCGTTTGGTGTTTTGGGTGGTGGTGGGGGGTCATCCTCAACTGGACTATTTTTATGAATTGCTAAAACGGTCATTGTTGGTAATAAAAAGTGCACGTTTTACAGTGTTATAGTGTGAAAATTATAAAGTATTCAATAGAGTAGATTTCATAAATATAATACAGTTGAGGATGGAACAGCAAGGTGCCTCCTCAACACCACCCCCACCACCACCCAAAACACCAAACGACGTTAACAATCCATCAGGTTGAAAAATGAATGTACTTTTATTCATAATCAGCTGATTTGGCAACGTTGCATCAACTCTCACAGTTATAAACTCACGTTTAGGTATATCTTCTATCTCCAATAGGAAATGAGTTATATCTCGTCGAAAATTGATAATTTTTCCTACTTTGAGAGAAATTGCTAAATTCACGTTTCATTTTCTATTTCTACTTCTTTTCAAATCGTGTATGGTATCAATTTATCGTGGTAATAGTGATGATCTTACTCGCTCTTAATGCATGAAAAATAAGATAGTTTTTTTATTGTAAAGCAGCAAAGTCAGTTGTCATTTGGGGTTCCCAGAGGAAGAAGGCAGAAGAGGGATGATGTGTGTGGTTAATGATCAGATTACATTGATTCATTCAAATAGATAGCATAGTTTTTTGCTTGGATCCTAGATTTCAATAATAAGTGAAATAAAAGTTATTTTACTATAAATTACACAAAAAGTTACATAAACTTCTAGAATTCAACGAGATGGTGATGAAATGCTTGCTAAATCTGCAATAATCATTTTTATGCTATTTCACCTCAATCCTACAAGTACAACCACAGCCACATACTCTTCATTTACACCATAAGTGGTTGTGACACAACATCTGCCTTTTTCGGCTGAGGAAAATTGAAGTTATGCTCTACACTCAAAACCCACCCACAACTGGAGGACACAGTAAGCATTTTCAACAACCTAATGGAACCCAACAGGAGATGGTGGATGCATGAGAAACTTTTTTAAAGATTCTGTACAGTGGTGCAAGACTTAACCCTCAACCAGCGCTCTGCCAAGTCTGCTCCTGGAATTAAACATATTTCTCTCAAAGTGGGAAAAATTATAAATTTTCGACGAGATATGACTCATTTCCTATTGGAGATAGAAGATATACATAAAAGTGAGTTTATAGTCCTGTGAAAGTTGATGCAACGTTGCCAAATCAGCTGATTATAAATAAAATAACATTCATATTTCATATTTAACCTGATGAATTGTTAACGTTGTTTGGTGGTTTGTGTTGTCAGTGAGGGGGGGTGTTGAGGAGGCACTCTGCTGTTTCATCCTCAACGGGACTGTTTTTATAAAATCGACTCTAGTGAATATTTTATAATTTTCACACTATAACACTCTAAAACGTGCACTTTTTATTTCCAACAATGACCGTTTTTAGCAATTACCAGTTGGTCTGAATCCACCCAAAAAAGTTAGCGCCAAATCATGAGTCTCATAAATTAAATCACCACCCTAAAATATACCTTTTTTGTTCCAACTCCATCATTAGTGATTGTATTGACAACTTAGTTATACTCTAATTACGATCAAAAAATACCACATACCACTTTATAAGAAGAGAAAAGAAAAAAACATGGATTTAGCGATTTTTCGCAAAGTTGAAAAAATTAACAATTTTCAACGAGCTGTAACTCACTTCCTATTGGAGATAGAAGAACATTTAGCGAATGACAATTGTCGAGAATTCAATGCTCTTCAAAAAAGAATGAACAAAAATATCGATTGAACAATTGG